>NC_092116.1:19776084-19786084 GCF_045679555.1 Salvelinus alpinus
TAGAGAGAGAGAGAGAGAGAGAGAGAGAGAAAGAGAGAGTAACAGTTCTCTATTGTTCCATACAGAGTTCACGATGAATAGGAGTGCTCTGCCCATATTGCTGTGGCCCAACCTCTAGTCTCAGTCTGGTGGTGTCCTCCCCCCGTCTCTTCCTCTCTCCTCCAGAGCCCCCTGATATAGTCCCTTGGAACCAATGGGTTGTTGGGATTACCCAGACATGGGTTAATTCAACCATGTGTTGGGTATTTTTTACTCTCATGCTGGGTTTACCTAGCAGCTGGGTCCTTTTGAATATAATCCTTAGGTCATTTTCAGAAAGTGTGTCTTATGCGTGACTTTCAGCTAGATCTTATCGGCCACCGATAAGTTACATACAGCATATTCAAATTTTACTTAATTGTTTTTGTATTTTACACATTCTTCTATAATATTAAGATTATTTACTACATATTATAATAAAGTATACTGTACCACCTTATTGTATCCCAACAATGGGATTTCCATAGGTTGTTAGGGAACTCATACACTTCTGTAAGCCTTATTGAATCTACAAAAATGTCAATGTTTAACCTTAACATGTGATAACTATAAAACAGAACAGATGAACAGGAATGACATTTACTGTCATGGGTGACTAAAAATAACTATCTGAAAGCCACGCCCATATTAAACTACGTCTCCAGTTTTCTGAGTCATATCTCAATTTCCCAGCACCCAGCGTCAATAACTCAGCAGTTTGAAAGAAAAAAATCTAACTAAGTGACCCAGTGCCTGCAACCCAGCAGTTGGGTTAACCAAACAACCCAGCATTTTTAAGTGTGGAGGACTGTCTGTCTGCATTTAGTCTGTCTGTATTCATTCTATATTAAAGGCTGGGACCCAGTCTTAAGTTATGGTGTCTTCCTCTGGGGGCCCGAGGACCTTAGTCCCACCCTGGTGGCCCTGCTCTGGGTCCCTGGGGGTTGAGGAGTGGCTGTGGGGCTCGAGGCAGGACCAGGTCCTAGAGGAGGGGCCTGCCGGTGCATCGGCTGCATCCCCACATGTTTGCGGCGTGATAGGACCGACCGTATGGGCTGCTGGGGCTGAGGGGAGCGGAGGGGGTAGCTTCGTCGGTAGCGTAGCGACTGCGATCGTAGCAAGACCCTGGTGTACTGGACTTCGGGCATGATGAGCTTAAGACACAGCTCGTGGGCCAGGCTTCCGGGCCGTGTAGCATTGGTGTTGGTCGGCAGATCATAGCCCACGATGTCCACCTTTGCGCTGGGCTGCCACGGCCGCAGCTCCTTGTTCTTGATCTGGGCGGCCGAGCGGAGTTGGGGGAGCCCTCCCCCGAAGCAGCCCCTCACCAGCTTCTCCTGGGCCCTGCGGAGCAGCCGCAGCTCCCTGGCCACGCACGCTGGGCCCAGGGATGCCAGCTGGCGCCACAGCGAGGCGTTGAAGTGGTCGTAGAGGCGTGCATCCAGGTTGTTCCAGGCGCGGATCTTGGCAGGGAGGCCCGGCGAGAGGCTGTGCTTGGAGCCGGACGTCCGCATGTTGAGCTTGACGTAGAGCATATCTTCCAGATCCCAGGAGAGGAGGTGACGGAGGAGGATCAGCGACTCATCAAAGTACTCGGCGATCATCACCAGGGAGAAGACGCGCTCCGTGTTGGCCACGAAGGCCCGGGCGTACGCAGCCACGTCCGCCTCCGGATGGTCCTTGTCCCCGCCCAGGTCAAAAGTCAGAGTGTTACGGGCATACATGGAGTCATTCTCGTCCGGACGGTAGTACCGCCACGGCTCGTCCAGAAACGCCTCCAGAGAGCCGTTGGGAACTCTCTTAAAACTCTGACAGTACTGGTTATAGTAACTGAACAACGATTCAAACATGGACCCTGGTTCTCGAAGTATGGTCACGTAGATGGTATCATTAGGCATGAGGCGCTGCATCTCGGCACGGTTGAAGCGCATGTGGCTGGTGACCACGTTGGGTGGCAGGGTGTGTGGGTGGACGAGGTGGGTGCTGAAGGTGCGCGGGTAGCAGAACTGGTGTCCGCAGGCCTGCACAGGGAGCGCCACGGTCAGGTTGTGGCGCTCGGCGAAGCGGAAGAGCAGATTCTGCATGGTGGTGCTGGCCGTCTTGTGCGTCTTGAGAAAGGCCACGTTGGTGTGTTTGGGCTTGAGAGAGAATGACGGGTGGGTGCGCAGCGACGGGCAGCCCAGGTGAAGGGCTTCCATCGTCCTGGAGGAGAGAGAAAGAGAGAGAGGGAGGAGTTTTGATATGAGGTTTGCAGTTCAATCTTTAGTTTTAGTTTAGCTAACTCCTGAGCGAGCAAGTCAACGTAGCTAGCAGAGAGGGTGGGATCTTTCTGACAAAAGTCAAGAGTGAACTGACGGAAGAGGGAAAACTGAACTGTTTGTTGTACAGATAGCTTGTTGATCAAATAGTTGACTCAAGTTTAGGTCTGGTAAGCTTGCACTTGGTTTATTTGTTACATGCAGGGACGGAGTTAGCGTAATGGAGAGGGAATAACAGGAAGCATGAAAGGAAGGAGAGTCAAAGTGAAATGGAGAGAAAAGGTAGGGAGACTGTGAGAGAACAGTAAGAAGGGAAACTGAAAGGAAGGTGAGAGGGTAATAGGACAGCGAAGGAAGATGAACAGTGTGAAATGGAGAGAGAGATGTGCTTTTACCAAATTATCGTACGACAGACCACATATTCACCCTGCACACCCTAATTGACAAACAAACAAACCAAAACAAAGACAGTCTTCTCATGCTTTGTTGATTTAATAAAAGCCTTCGATTCAATTTGGAATGAGGGTCTATACAAATTGATGGAAAGTGGTGTTGGGGGAAAAACATATGACATTATAAAATCCATGTACACAAACAACAAGTCTGGGGGTTAAAATTGGCAAAAAACACAAGGCCATGGGGTGAGACAGGGATGCAGCTTAAACCCAACCCTCTTCAACATATATATCAACGAATTGGCGAGGGCACTAGAACAATCTGCAGCACCCGGCCTCACCCAGCTAGAATCTGAAGTCAAATGTATACTGTTTGCTGATGATCTGGTGCTTCTGTCACCAACCAAGGAGGGCCTACAGCAGCACCTACATCTTTTGCACAGATTCTGCCAAACCTGGGCCCTGACAGTAAATCTCAAAAAGGTCCAGTCGCCAGGACCACAAATACAAATTCCATCTAGACACCGTTGCCCTAGAGCACACAAAAGAACTATACATACCTTGGCCTAAACATCAGCGTCACAGGTAACTTCCACAAAGCTGTGAACGATCTGAGAGACAAGGCAAGAAGGGCCATCTATGCCATCAAAAGGAACATAAAATTCGACATACCAATTAGGATCTGGCTAAAAATACTTGAATCAGTTACAGTACCCATTGCCCTTTATGGTTGTGAGGTCTGGGGTCCGCTCACCAACCAAGAATTCACAAAATGGGACAAACACCAAATTGAAACTCTGCATGCAGAATTCTGCAAAAATATCTGCTGTGTACAACATAAAACACCAAATAATACATGCAGAGCAGAATTAGGCCGATACCCGCTAATTATCAAAATCCAGAAAAGAGATGTTAAATTCTACAACCACCTAAAAGGAAGCGATTCCCAAACCTTCCATAACAAAGCCATCACCTACAGAGAGATTAATCTGGAGAAGAGTCCCCAAAGCAAGCTGGTCCTGTGACTCTGTTCACAAACACAAACAGACCCCACAGAGCCTGTCACGTTCTGACCATAGTTCTTGTGTGTTTTACTTGTTTTAGTGTTGGTCAGGACGTGAGCTGGGTGGGCATTCTATGTTGTGTGTCTAGTTTGTCCATTTCTATGTATGCCTGATATGGTTCTCAATCAGAGGCAGGTGTTTGTCATTGTCTCTGATTGGGAACCATATTTAGGTGGCTTGTTTTGTGTTGGGGTTTGTGGGTGGTTGTTTCCTGTCTTTGTGTTCTGCACCAGATAGGACTGTTTTCGGTTTTCACATTTATTGTTTTGTAGTTTGTAGTGTTCACGTTATTCTCTTTATTAAACATGTTGAACACTAGCCGCGCTGCGTTTTGGTCCTCTCCTTCATCCCAGGAAGAAAACCGTTACAGAATCACCCACCATACTCGGACCAAGCAGCGTGGTAAGGGGAAGCAGCGGCAGCAGCAGGAGCTAGCAAGGCAGAGCGGCTGGAAGCACGAGAGGCTCCCCCAAAAATGTCTTGGGGGGGCACACGGGGAGTGTGGCTGGGTCAAGTAGGAGACTTGAGCCAGTTCCCCGTGCTTACCATAAGGAGCAGTTGGCGAAATTGAGGTACGAGTCGGAGAATTTGGAGGAGTTATTGGACAGATTGGAGGAAAGTGAAAGGATGGGAGATTATGAGACATTCGATGAGTTGTTGGTAAAATTGTTGGAGGCCGAAGAGAGAGAGCTGTTGGTTTGGCGTAGTATACACGGTACTCGCCCTGAGGTGTGTGATTACCGTGGAGAGCGGGAGTACGGGCAGACACCGTGTTATGCGGAAGAGCGCACGGTGTCTCCTGTACGTGTGCATAGCCCGGTGCGGTACATCCCAGCTCCACGTATCGGCCGGACTAGAGTGGGCATCGAGCCAGGTGCCATGAAGCCGGCTCAACGCAGCTGGTCTCCAGTGCGTCTCCTCGGGCCGGTGTACATGGCACCAGCCTTACGCATGGTGTCCCCGGTTCGCCAGCACAGCCCAGTACGGGTTATTCCACCTCCCCGCACTGGCCTGGCTACGGGGAGCATTCAGCCAGGTAAGGTTGGGCAGGCTCGGTGCTCAAGAGCTCCAGTACGCCTTCACGGTCCGGTATATCCGGTGCCACCTCCTCGCCCCAGCCCAGTACCATCAGTGCCAACACCACGCACCAGGCTTCCTGTGCGTCTCCAGAGTCCAGTACGCCCTGTTCCTCCTCCCCGCATTCGCCCAGTGGTGTGTGTTCCCAGTCCGGTACCACCAGTTCTGGCACCACGCACCAGGCCTACTGTGCGTCTCCAGAGCCCTGTATGCACTGTTCCTTCTCCCCGCACTCGCCCTGAGGTGCGTGCCCTCAGCCCGGTACCACCAGTGCCGGTACCACGCACCAGGCTTATAGTGCGCCTCGAGAGTCCAGTGTGCCCTGTTCCTGCTCCCCGCACTAGCCTTGAGGTGCGTGTCTACAAACCGGTACCACCAGTTCCGGCACCACGCACCAGGCCTAATGTGCGCCTCAGCAGGTCAGAGTCTGCCGTCTGCCCAGCGCCGCCTGCGCTGCCCGTCTGCCCAGCGCCGTCTGAGCTGCCCGTCTGCCCAGCGCCGTCTGAGCTGCCCGTCTGCCCAGCGCCGTCTGCGCTGCCCGTCTGCCCAGCGCCGTCTGAGCTGCCCGTCTGCCCAGCGCCGTCTGAGCTGTCCGTCTGCCCAGCGCCATCTGAGCCGTCCGTCTGCCCAGCGCCATCTGAGCCGTCCGTCTGCCCAGCGCCATCTGAGCCGCCCGTCTGTCCAGCGCCATCTGAGCCGCCCGCCAGTCAGGAGCTGCCGGAGCCGCCCGCCAATCAGGAGCTGCCGGAGCCGCCCGCCAGTCATGAGCCGCCCGCCAGTCATGAGCCGCCTTCCACTCATGAGCTGCCCTCCAGTCATGAGCTGCCCTCCAGCCCTCCAGTCCGGAGCTGCCATTCAGTCCGGAGCTGCCATTCAGTCCGGAGCTGCCATTCAGTCCGGAGCTGCCATTCAGTCCGGAGCTGCCATTCAGTCCGGAGCTACCTCTTTGTCCGGAGCTACCTCTCTGTCCGGAGCTATCTCTCTGTCCGGAGCTACCTCTCTGTCCGGAGCTACCTCTCTGTCCGGAGCTACCTCTCTGTCCGGAGCTACCTCTCTGTCCGGAGCTACCTCTCTGTCCGGAGCTACCTCTCTGTCCGGAGCTACCTCTCTGTCCTGAGCTACCTCTCTGTCCTGAGCTACCTCTCTGTCCTGAGCTACCTCTCTGTCATGAGCTACCCCTCGGTCATGAGCTACTTCTCAGTCATGAGCTGCCTCTCGGTCCGGAGCTGTCCCTCAGTCTAGTGGGGCCCGTTGTTAAGGTCGGCGGCGAGGGTCGCCATTCAAAGGACGCTAGGGAGATGGACAAAGACAATGGTGGAGTGGGGTCCTCGTCCAGCGCCAGAGCCGCCACCGCGGACAGATGCCCACCCAGACCCTCCCCTATAGGTTTAGGTTGTGCGTTCGGAGTCCGCACCTCAGGAGGGGGGTACTGTCACGTTCTGACCATAGTTCTTGTGTGTTTTACTTGTTTTAGTGTTGGTCAGGACATGAGCTGGGTGGGCATTCTATGTTGTGTGTCTAGTTTGTCCATTTCTATGTATGCCTGATATGGTTCTCAATCAGAGGCAGGTGTTTGTCATTGTCTCTGATTGGGAACCATATTTAGGTGGCTTGTTTTGTGTTGGGGTTTGTGGGTGGTTGTTTCCTGTCTTTGTGTTCTGCACCAGATAGGACTGTTTTCGGTTTTCACATTTATTGTTTTGTAGTTTGTAGTGTTCACGTTATTCTCTTTATTAAACATGTTGAACACTAGCCGCGCTGCGTTTTGGTCCTCTCCTTCATCCCAGGAAGAAAACCGTTACAGAGCCCCAGGACAGCAACACAATTAGACCAAACCAAATCATGAGAAAACAAAAAGATAATTACTTGACACATTGGAAAGAATTCACAAAAAAACTGAGCAAACTAGAATGCTATTTGGCCCTAAACAGAGAGTACACAGTGGCAGAATACCTGATCACTGTTACTGACCCAAACTTAAGGAAAGCTTTGACTATGTACAGACTCAGTGAGCATAGCCTTGCTATTGAGAAAGGCCGCTGTAGGCAGACCTGGCTCTCAAGAGAAGACAGGCTATGTGTACACTGCCCACAAAATTAGGTGGAAACTGAGCTGCACTTCCTAACCTCCTGCTAAATGTATTACCATATTAGAGACACATATTTCCCTCAGATTACACAGATCCACAAAGAATTTGAAAACAAACAAATAAACTCCCATATCTACTGGGTTAAATACCACAGTGTGCCATCACAGCAGCAAGATTTGTGACCTGTTGTCACAAGAAAAGGGCAACCAGTGAAGAACAAACACCATTGTAAATACAACCCATATTTATGTTTATTTATTTTCCCTTTTGTACTTCAACCATTTGCACGTTGTTACAACACTGTATATATACATAATATGACATTTGAAATGTCTTTATTCTTTTGGCACTTCTGTGAGCGTAATGTTTACTGTTCATTTTTATTGTTTATTTTATTGTTTAGAGAGAGAGAGAGAAAGGGACATATAGTTAAAGAGGGTAGCTCAGGTTTAAAGGACTTAGAGAGAGAGTAAAATATGAGGTTGTCAAAGATCTCAGCCTCTCCACATTCTAATTGGTCCCAATGCTCAAGAACAGTGGTTCCCAAACTTTTTATTGTCCCGTACCCCTTCAAACATTGAACCTCCAGCTGTGTACCCCCTCTAGCACCAGGGTCAGCGCACTCTCAAATGTTGTTTTTTGCCATCATTGTAAGCCTGCCACACAAACACTATACGATACATTTATTAAACATAAGAATGAGTGTGAGTTTGTCACAACCCGGCTCGTGGGAAGTGACAAAAGCTCTTAAAGGATAAGGGCACAAATAATAATATAATAATGATCAATACTTTTTCTCTTTATTTAACCATCTTACATATAAAACCTTATTTGTTTAATGAAAATCCACTCATCTACTCTCACATAGGTACGTGGTTACAAAGGGCATCAGTGTCTTAACACCGAGCGATTTGCCAAGGCAGGATACTCTGAGCGCAGCCCAATCCAGAAATCTGGCAGTGGCTTCTGATTAAATTCAATTTTCACACAACCGCTTGTTGCAATTTCGATGAGGCTCTCTTGTTCAGATATCGGTAAGTAGACTGGAGGCAGGGCATGAATGGGATAACAAATCCAGTTGTTTGTGTAATCCGTTTAGGGAAAGTACCTGCGTATTTACGCACCCAGCTCACTCAGGTGCTTCGCTATGTCACATTTGACATTGTCCGTAAGCTTGAGTTAATTTGCACATAAAAAATCATGCAATGATGGAAAGACCTGTGTGTTGTCCTTGTTAATGCAGACAGAGAAGAGCTCCAACTTCTTAATCAGAGCCTCAATTTTGTCCCTTAATTGACCCCCCATAAACGTAATGGACAGATACTAGGAGCTGTGCCAGGCCTGCCACATCTGTTGGCTCATCCAGCTGTAACGCATAGAATTCACTGGCTTGTATGCGAAGCAGTAATTGTTTCAAAACATCTCCTGCCATGTCACTGATGCGTCTTGAAACAGTGTTGTTTGACGAAGTCATTGTCTGTATAGTTTTTTTGGCCTTTTCCCCCAGCATTGTCCCAGCCATATCCGCGGCAGCAGGAAGAATGAAGTCCTCCACAATAGTATGGGGCTTGCCTGTCCTAGCCACTCGGTAGCTCACCATATAAGATGCTTCTAGCCCCTTCTTATTAATGGTATCTGTTGCTTTTATACATGTCTTACTACTCGAAAATTGTCTTAATTCTCGCTCCAAAAACTCCTGTGGCTTATTTTTCAAATTGGCATGTTTTTTTTTTCTAAATGTCTGCGCAAGAGTGAAGGTTTCATGAGATAGTACTTTTGCACATATAACACACTGTGGCTGAGGAAAGGCACTACTCCCAATATAAGTGAACACCAAATCAATGTAGCTCTCATCATATTTGCGTCTCTTCGATGGTCCAACGTCCCTGTCTGTTGTTCGGTGCTTTCCCAGGTAAGGGGGCAGTAGCTCTTCGGCTGCATCAGATTCACAACTGTCAGTGTCCATGCTAGCTGGGCTAACAACAAATGTAGAATTAGTGATGCTAGAATTGGATGTGCTCGTGGAAGCAGAACAGCTTGTGTCGTCGACAGGTGCAGGTGTAGTACTGCTGGTAGTAGACTTACTAAATGGACTGTTTGAATAATAAAATAAAAAAAGTGAATCCCATTTTTATTTGGCGTACCTCCGACGGCATTGTGCGTACCCCAGTTTGAAATACCTGCTCTAGAACATCCCTGTAATTCTATAGGTGACAACACCATTCTAACGTAGCTGCCATCTACAGTACTAATGCATATCATACCTCTGTACTGTGTGAGTATGTGTGTGTGTCTCACCAGCTGAAGTGGCCCCCATGGTGCAGCAGCAGACTGACGGTACTGATCGCCACAATGACCAGGAATATCTTCTTCTGAGACATGATCCGCGGCTTCAATGAACCTGAGGGAGACGGAGGGAGGGAGAGAGAGAGAGAGAGAGAGAGAGAGAGAGAGAGAGAGAGAGAGAGAGAGAAGCGGGGCAGAGAAGATGGGAGAAAGAAACAGGGAGATGGAGAGAGAGAGAGAGAGAGAGAGAGAGAGAGAGAGAGAGAGAGAGAGAGAGAGAGAGAAGCGGGGCAGAGAAGATGGGAGAAAGAAACAGGGAGATGGAGAGAGAGAGAGAGAGAGAGAGAGAGAGAGAGAGAGAGAGAGAGAGAGAGAGAGAGAGAGAGAGAGAGAGAGAAGCGGGGCAGAGAAGATGGGAGAAAGAAACAGGGAGATGGAGAGAGAGAGAGAGAGAGAGAGAGAGAGAGAGAGAGAGAGAGAAGCGGGGCAGAGAAGATGGGAGAAAGAAACAGGGAGATGGAGAGAGAGAGAGAGAGAGAGAGAGAGAGAGAGAGAGAGAGAGAGAGAGAGAGAGAGAGAGAGAGAGAGAGAGAGAGAGAGAGAGAGAGAGAGAAGCGGGGCAGAGAAGATGGGAGAAAGAAACAGGGAGATGGAGAGATAAGAGGGTGAGAAAGGGGGAGAGAGATGGAAAAGAGATGTTATTGTACATACAGTATATACAAAACCAAAGGAGAGAAAGAGGGATTTTTATTCAACATATAATTGGCCATATCCATTAGCAAGAGACTGTATAGTGACTAATGATAATGGCCA
>NC_092116.1:19791084-19891084 GCF_045679555.1 Salvelinus alpinus
CAAGCACAGAAAGTTACCACGATGCTGTCACACTGCCAAGCACAGTCAGTTACCACGATGCTGTCACACTGCCAAGCACAGAAAGTTACCACGATGCTGTCACACTGCCAAGCACAGTCAGTTACCACGATGCTGTCACACTGCCAAGCACAGAAAGTTACCACAATGCTGTCACACTGCCAAGCACAGAAAGTTACCACGATGCTGTCACACTGCCAAGCACAGAAAGTTACTACGATGCTGTCACACTGCCAAGCACAGTCAGTTACCACGATGCTGTCACACTGCCAAGCACAGAAAGTTACCACGATGCTGTCACACTGCCAAGCACAGTCAGTTACCACGATGCTGTCACACTGCCAAGCACAGAAAGTTACTACGATGCTGTCACACTGCCAAGCACAGAAAGTTACCACGATGCTGTCACACTGCCAAGCACAGTCAGTTACCACGATGCTGTCACACTGCCAAGCACAGTCAGTTACCACGATGCTGTCGCACTGCCAAGCACAGTCAGTTACTACGATGCTCACGATGCTGTCACACTGCCAAGCACAGTCAGTTACCACGATGCTGTCACACTGCCAAGCACAGAAAGTTACCACAATGCTGTCACACTGCCAAGCACAGAAAGTTACCACGATGCTGTCACACTGCCAAGCACAGAAAGTTACTACGATGCTGTCACACTGCCAAGCACAGTCAGTTACCACGATGCTGTCACACTGCCAAGCACAGAAAGTTACCACGATGCTGTCACACTGCCAAGCACAGTCAGTTACCACGATGCTGTCACACTGCCAAGCACAGAAAGTTACTACGATGCTGTCACACTGCCAAGCACAGAAAGTTACCACGATGCTGTCACACTGCCAAGCACAGTCAGTTACCACGATGCTGTCACACTGCCAAGCACAGTCAGTTACTACGATGCTGTCACACTGCCAAGCACAGTCAGTTACCACGATGCTGTCACACTGCCAAGCACAGTCAGTTACCACGATGCTGTCACACTGCCAAGCACAGAAAGTTAATACGATGCTGTCACACTGCCAAGCACAGAAAGTTACCACGATGCTGTCACACTGCCAAAGCACAGAAGGTTACCACGATGCTGTCATACTGCCAAGCACAGAAAGTTACCACGATGCTGTCACACTGCCAAGCACAGTCAGTTACCACGATGCTGTCACACTGCCAAGCACAGTCAGTTACCACGATGCTGTCGCACTGCCAAGCACAGTCAGTTACTACGATGCTGTCACACTGCCAAGCACAGTCAGTTACTACGATGCTGTCACACTGCCAAGCACAGTCAGTTACCACGATGCTGTCACACTGCCAAGCACAGTCAGTTACTACGATGCTGTCACACTGCCAAGCACAGTCAGTTACCACGATGCTGTCACACTGCCAAGCACAGTCAGTTACTACGATGCTGTCACACTGCCAAGCACAGTCTGTTACCACGATGCTGTCACACTGCCAAGCACAGTCAGTTACCACGATGCTGTCACACTGCCAAGCACAGTCAGTTACCACGATGCTGTCACACTGCCAAGCACAGTCAGTTACCACGATGCTGTTGTGCCAACCTGCGTCTAATTTAGCGAGATAATTGTAAACAGTATTCTGTTATAAAACCACATTATCAAGCTCTTCACATTGCCCTCTCTCTACACACACACACACACACACACACACACACACACACACACACACACACACACACACACACACACACACACACACACACACACACACACACACACACACACACACACACACACACACGCCACAAAGGTCAGGGGGTAAAGGCCATAGGTCAAACTGATGATGATGATGATGAAGGGGGTCATTTTCTTGGTACTTATTTCCTGTGAGAGTCAGCTATACACAGCTCCACTTATATGAAGTTATTTTCCTCTGTAGGATGTATACCATGTATTGTACTGTAACGCCTCATAGACACGTGAGTGTAGCCTGATCCTGGATCTGTTTGTGCTGTCTTGCGTGACAATGAGTGCCAAGGCTATGGCAAAACAGTAAAAACTGATCTGGGCTCAGGCTAGTGCCTGTGAGTCTGCCAGTGGGGTTGATTGAATTATTAATTGTGATGTAACAATAAATGTGCTGTTCCCACAAGTTCTCCGAATTCTAAAAATGCCAGAGCAGATGGCACATAGCCTCTGACAGAGATGTGGTGTTACAGAAGAAGGAAAGGAGAGAGACAGAGATGGTGATGAAGAGAGGGGGGAGGAAATAAAAAAGAGAGGGGGGGCAGAGAGAGGGAACCGGGAGAGAAACAAATAAAAAGGAGAGAAGAGAAACAGGGATGGTGATGGAGAGAGGGGGGGGAAGCGAAAAGAGGGGGGGGGAAGAGCGAGAGAGGGAGGGCTGCAGGCAGGCAGCAGTAAATGTGATATCTCGCTGCTGTGGCGAAGAGCTTTAAAAGACGGTAATCAGATTCCACACGCCACTCGAGCTTCCTCTAACTCTAGTGGCTCGTCGGGCGCTAAATACTCTGGTCCTCTACCTTCTCCTCTACACCAACCAGGAGGAGGGGGTGGAGGTCCTCTTTCTCCTCTACACCAACCAGGAGGAGGAGGTGGAGGTCCTCTTTCTCCTCTACATCAGCCAGGAGGGGGTGGAGGTCCTCTTTCTCCTCTACACCAGCCAGGAGGAGGGGGTGTAGGTCCTCTTTCTTCTCTACACCAGCCAGGAGGAGGGGGTGTAGGTCTTCTTTCTCCTCTACACCAGCCAGGAGGAGGGGGTGGAGGTCCTCTTTCTCCTCTACACCAGCCAGGAGGAGGAGGTGGCGGTCCTCTTTCTCCTCTACACCAGCCAGGAGGAGGAGGTGGAGGTCCTCTTTCTCCTCTACACCAGCCAGGAGGAGGAGGTGGAGGTCCTCTTTCTCCTCTACACCAGCCAGGAGGAGGGGGTGGAGGTCCTCTTTCTCCTCTACACCAGCCAGGAGGAGGAGGTGGAGGTCCTCTTTCTCCTCTACACCAGCCAGGAGGAGGAGGTGGAGGTCCTCTTTCTCCTCTACACCAGCCAGGAGGAGGAGGTGGAGGTCCTCTTTCTCCTCTACACCAGCCAGGAGGAGGGGGTGGAGGTCCTCTTTCTCCACTACACCAGCCAGGAGGAGGGGGTGGAGGTCCTCCACCAACCAGGAGGAGGGGGTGTAGGAGGAAGGGGTGCAGGTGTTATAGGAAGAGAAGATTATTAATCTTCTTCACAAAATGTATGCACAGAATTTATATATTTTTCCCCACAAAGCAATGTTACAAACAGCGACGCATACGTTACAGAGACCCTCCATCCGAGGAGAGACTAATTAATCCTCCAGACACCCTAGGGGAGAGTCGCTCTACACCACTCTCTCTCACACTCACACGATGCTCCGCACCGAGCCGGGTCAGTTGGAAGATCATAATTTATTACGGTAACAGTATTACTGACCCCTGCCAGTCAGTCATGCCCCTCAAGGGGAAAGACCTTTACACCTTTACCTATACACTATCAATGTTGTATCTGTTTTTACACCTATACAATATCAATGTTGTATCTGTTTTTACACCTATACACTATCAATATTGTATCTGTTTTTACACCTATACACTATCAATATTGTATCTGTTTTTACACCTATACACTATCAATATTGTATCTGTTTTTACACCTATACAATATCAATATTGTATCTGTTTTTACACCTATACACTATCAATATTGTATCTGTTTTTACACCTATACACTATCAATATTGTATCTGTTTTTACACCTATACACTATCAATATTGTATCTGTTTTTACACCTATACACTATCAATATTGTATCTGTTTTTACACCTATACACTATCAATATTGTATCTGTTTTTACACCTATACACTATCAATATTGTATCTGTTTTTACACCTATACAATATCAATATTGTATCTGTTTTTACACCTATACAATATCAAAGTTGTATCTGTTTTTACACCTATACAATATCAATATTGTATCTGTTTTTACAACTATACACTATCAATATTGTATCTGTTTTTACACCTATACAATATCAAAGTTGTATCTGTTTTTACACCTATACAATATCAATATTGTATCTGTTTTTACACCTATACACTATCAATATTGTATCTGTTTTTACACCTATACACTATCAATATTGTATCTGTTTTTACACCTATACAATATCAAAGTTGTATCTGTTTTTACACCTATACAATATCAAAGTTGTATCTGTTTTTACACCTATACAATATCAATGTTGTATCTGTTTTTACACCTATACAATATCAATATTGTATCTGTTTTTACACCTATACACTATCAATATTGTATCTGTTTTTACACCTATACACTATCAATATTGTATCTGTTTTTACACCTATACACTATCAATATTGTATCTGTTTTTACACCTATACACTATCAATATTGTATCTGTTTTTACACCTATACAACTATCAATATTGTATCTGTTTTTACACCTATACACTATCAATATTGTATCTGTTTTTACACCTATACACTATCAATATTGTATCTGTTTTTACACCTATACACTATCAATATTGTATCTGTTTTTACACCTATACACTATCAATATTGTATCTGTTTTTACACCTATACACTATCAATATTGTATCTGTTTTTACACCTATACACTATCAATATTGTATCTGTTTTTACACCTATACACTATCAATATTGTATCTGTTTTTACACCTATACACTATCAATATTGTATCTGTTTTTACACCTATACACTATCAATATTGTATCTGTTTTTACACCTATACACTATCAATATTGTATCTGTTTTTACACCTATACACTATCAATATTGTATCTGTTTTTACACCTATACAATATCAATATTGTATCTGTTTTTACACCTATACACTATCAATATTGTATCTGTTTTTACACCTATACAATATCAATATTGTATCTGTTTTTACACCTATACACTATCAATATTGTATCTGTTTTTACACCTATACACTATCAATATTGTATCTGTTTTTACACCTATACACTATCAATATTGTATCTGTTTTTACACCTATACAATATCAATATTGTATCTGTTTTTACACCTATACACTATCAATATTGTATCTGTTTTTACACCTATACACTATCAATATTGTATCTGTTTTTACACCTATACACTATCAATATTGTATCTGTTTTTACACCTATACAATATCAATATTGTATCTGTTTTTACACCTATACACTATCAATATTGTATCTGTTTTTACACCTATACACTATCAATATTGTATCTGTTTTTACACCTATACACTATCAATGTTGTATCTGTTTTTACACCTATACACTATCAATATTGTATCTGTTTTTACACCTATACACTATCAATATTGTATCTGTTTTTACACCTATACACTATCAATGTTGTATCTGTTTTTACACCTATACACTATCAATATTGTATCTGTTTTTACACCTATACACTATCAATGTTGTATCTGTTTTTTTTTCATCAGTATTTTCAACTGTACACTGCAGTTTAATCTGTTTTCATCGCAAATGATCTACTCCGTTTGAACATTGTTTGTTGTGTTGAAAAACATTTCAAAAATTATGTTTTTGACTGCTTGCTGCTAGTAAGGATTTGTTTGAATAAAAAACGAGTTGTTTGAAACATCCTACTGTATTTTATTAAGCAGTGAAAGGTCTAGTTGTCTGTTATGACACCTGTGTACACACCTGTGGATATCCAATGTGGCTTTCCACAGAATTGGTCCTGATACTGGACACTGTAACTGGGCGCCAATCCAGTTTGTTCTTGTAGGTCGGTGTCAGCTAGACTTCTCATTCTCAGCCCGAACCCGACGGTGTCCGACGGCCCGGTCTTATGTCTGTTATAAAAATATTGTTCTCCGTTTTTGACACAAATATCAACTGTACTAGTTGTTCAGGTTCTGGTCTTGTCCCGTCTTGATTACTGTCTGGTAATAAGGTCAGGTGCAGCAAAGAAAGACCTAGCAAAGCTGCAGCAGGCTCCAAACAGAGCAGCACACCTTGCCCTGAACTGCACACACAGAACTAACATCAACAACATGCAGGCCAGTGTTTCCTGGTTGAGGGTTGACGTGAGATCAACTGCCTCTCTTCTAGTTTTTATGAGAACTATTACTGTGATGAAAATTCCAGATTGTCCATACCAGGGGTCTCTTCACAGTCCCCATGTCCAAAATGAATGAATTCTCGGCAACTCACAGTATTATTCAGAGTTCCCGGTGGGTTTCCGGGTTGTCTTACTGGCTTAAGAAAAAAAACGGTGTGTGTCTGTACACCTTTTAGCCTACTATAGATGGCTCTCTCTCAGCCACAGCAGCTGTAGACACACCAGGCTTCCAATATTGGCTGGGCCAGAGAAACGTGATTGAAATGTTTCAATTTTTGATACGAATAGGCTGGAGTGCACTTCGGGAGAATGATGATCCACAAGACCATGACAGGCAGCGCATCTCAGTACAGAAGAAGACCATATTTTAATGGCATCTGTTAACACTGATACATCCTAAAAATTTCACCCTGTGACTGCCCTGCTAATGTGCCTTGCTGGACCTTGTAAACTATCAAAAGTAGACCCCTAACTGATCCAAATGTTTTCCTAATCAAACATACATTTAAAACACTGGGCTTTTGAGCGATTATTCAAATAGAAGTTTGGCGGAAAATCTAATTATTTATTTATTGCTTCATTATTCAAGGTGTAACGTCTGCGTCCAACTCACACCCTCAAACACATAGATCTCCTGATCGCAGCTCACTTTCCAGCCCACTTTCCAACTCACACCCTCAAACACATAGATCTCCTGATCGCAGCTCACTTTCCAGACCACTTTCCAACTCACACCCTCAAACACATAGATCTCTTGAACGCAGCTCACTTTCCAACTCACACCCTCAAACACCTAGATCTCCTGAACGCAGCTCACTTTCCAGCCCACTTTCCAGCTCACACTCTCAAACACCTAGATTCAGCCTACCCCTGGACCCAGCTACCTGCCTCCTCCTGTGGTCCTTTACAATGAACACCTGCTGCGCCCTGCGCTTGAAACCAGCACACTGTCTCCCCTCGTGTTCATTACACAAGGCTCCATTTGTTATTTCATTTCAAAATATTTAAAGACATGAATGACTCATGCTGTGTAATGACATGAATGAATGAATGATTGATTGTATAGAAGTAGGAAGAGTTACGTTAAGACATGACGCTTTCTCACAGCTCAATGGCGGATAGATTATTTAAGGCTGCTAGGTGAGTCGAGAAAAATAATACATTTGCTTTAGGCTACATTATTGCATGCAAACCTTTCTGAAAAGTGATAGATGAGCAAACAAATAAATGAGCTACCGGCTCCACTCGCCCAGTGAGAGATCAATGAACAAAATATACAGAAAGAGATTTAGTGAAACGAAATTACATTGACTGATTATCAGACAAGTCATAAGCTTTTGTTAGGGAGTAGAACAGACTACTGCGGAGAAGTACATAACATGCTAGCAAAATGTTCTGTTTATTAATATATGCGCCAACTAGAGTGAAGATGAGCACTCACCTCAATTTAGCTAACATTTTCCCAGCCTAGTTGTTACCAAATATCCAAAGAAAAATCGGACATTGATTTATCAAGATGTGCTAGTGTACATGCCTTCAATTGCATTAGTCTCCTTTATTCCAACACTTGCTTCATTAGGTTGATCATAACTAAGGTCACATTTCCTGTCTCTGAGCTTTTTCTAGGCACAACGGATGTTTCTTTGTCTCCTCAATCAGCTGCTGCCCGCCTCCAACACATTGTTCTCAGCACCAGTTAAAAGTTAAAATCAACAAGTTAAAATCAATATACTGGTTTGTAGAAATCAGGATTTATTTCAGGTTCGGGCACATTTCATTTCTGTGATGTCGGACTGAGCCTGAGTAATGGCTTCAGCTCACATGACTTGGGTCAGACTGGGCTCGAAATGTCAGGCCCGATGAGAATTCTAGAGTGAGCCCAGATGGCATATTGCCGCTAGTGCTGTTTAGTTACATCATCATTGTGCGCCGGGCTAAAGCCTGCTGCATGCTTCCCAGTCTAAACAGTTTGCACATATATCATGACAAAATAATACAGTTGAAGTCGGAAGTTTACATACACCTAAGCCAAATACATTTAAACTCAATTTTTCAAAATTCCTGACATTTAATCCTATAAAAAATTCCCTGTCTTAGGTCAGTTAGGATCACCACATTTTTTTAAGAACGTGAAATGTCAGAATAATAGTAGAGAGAATGACTTATTTCAGCTTTTATTTCTTTCATCACATTCCCAGTGGGTCAGAAGTTTACATACACTCAATTAGTATTTTGTAGCATTGCCTTTAAATTGTTTAACTTGGGTCAAACGTTTCATGTAGCCTTCCACAAGCTTCCCACAAAAAGTTGGGTGAATTTTGGCCCATTCCTCCTGACAGAGCTGGTGTAACTGAGTCAGGTTTGTAGGCCTCATTGCTCGCACACGCTTTTTTAGTTCTGCCCACAAATGTTCTATAGGATTGAGGTCAGGGCAAAGTGATGGCCACTCCAATACCTTGACTTTGTTGTCCTTAAGCCATTTTGCCACAACATTGGAAGTATGCTTGGGCTCATTGGCCATTTGGAAGACCCATTTGCGACCAAGCTTTAACTTCCTGACTGATGTCTTGAGATGTTGCTTCAATAAATCCACCTACTTTTCTCTCCTCATGATGCCATCTATTTTGTGAAGTGCACATGATGGTGGCAACATGATGCTGCCACCCCCGTGCTTCACGGTTGGGATGGTGTTCCTCGGCTTGCAAGCATCCCCCTTTTTCTTCCAAACATAATGATGGTCATTATGGCCAAACAGTTCTATTTTTGTTTCATCAGACCAGAGGGCATTTCTCCAAAAAGTACGATCTTTGTCCCCATGTGCAGTTGCAAACCATAGTCTGGCTTTTTTATGGTGGTTTTGGAGCAGTGGCATCTTCCTTGCTGATCTTCTTCAGCTTATATCGATATAGGACTCCTTTTACTGTGGATATCGATACTTGTGTACCTGTTTACTCCAGCATCTTCACAAGGTCCTTTGCTGTTGTTCTGGGATTGATTTGCACTTTTCTCACCAAAGTACGTTCATCTCTAGGAGACAGAACGCGTCTTCTTCCTGAGCGTTAATGGCGGCTGTGTGGTCCCATAGTGTTTATACTTGTGTACTATTGTTTGTACAGATGAATGTGGTACCTTCAGGCGTTTGGAAATTGCTCCCAAGGATGAACCAGACTTGTGGAGGTCTACAATTTATTTTCTGAGGTCTTGACTGATTTCTTTAGATTTTCCCATGATACCAAGCAAAGAGGCACTGAGTTTGAAGGTAGACCTTGAAATACATCCACAGGTACACCTCCAATTGACTCAAATGATGCCAATTAGACTATCAGAAGCTTCTAAAGCCATGACATCATTTTCTGGAATTTTCCACGCTGTTTAAAGGCACAGTCAACTTAGTGTATGTAAACTTCTGACCCACTGGAATTGTGATTCAGTGAATTATAAGTGAAATAATCTGTCTGTAAACAATTTTGGGAAAAATTACTTGTGTCATGCACAAGGTAGATGTCCTAACCGACTTGCCAAAACTATAGTTTGTTAACAAGAAATTTGTGGAGTGGTTGAAAAATGAGTTTTAATGGCTCCAACCTAAGTGTATGTAAACCTCCGACTTCAACTGTATATGTTTTTGTTCATTTTGGTGTTCGGCAGGTTTTTTTCCCGGCTGTTCGAGCACACAATTTTTTTTATTGAGGCAAAGAAGGGACGAAGTCTTCGTCCCTTCGTCGGTGATTGGTCAACAGTAGGGGTGGGAAGTGTGGACGGGATTCTTCAATGAAGTGTTTGCTGTCATTCAACGAGAGAGAGGAGAGAGTGCAGCAGCAGAGAGGCCCTACTGTCTGCAGTTACTTCTAGTTTTCATGCACATGTTTTCACTTGACAAGTAATACACCAAACATCTTAGCTAGATGTAAAATTGCACGACTAGGATGTCCTCTGCAAAAACGTCAAAATGAATTGATTTCTTGATTGATATATTTTGATTAAGTGCTATGTTGTTGCTACTGTGGCTCAAGACGTACAAACAACAGTAATATTGTCAATTTTTTCTAATTTTTCAAGTGAAGCTCTTTAGTGCGAGTATATGAGAACAGATGTTCGCTTCGCCTAGCCGAGTTCTGCTAGGACCAAACTGAACCTATGTATGTGGAAGCCGTTCGGCAGGGGACGTATTTGTTTGATGATCTCTCCATGTGGCGAAGTGTGTTGTGTTTCCTTCCTCCGAGGGGTAGTCTTTCCTCAGGTTTATTAGAACGATAGCGGTGGAGCTGGAGGGCAACTCTAACAGCCACACCCACTCTGCCAGTCACAGCTTTGGTGTAGGGTGAAATTTCACCTCCTAATGGTTAAGGTTAGGACTGTGGCATGGGGAAGCTGATCCTAGATCTGTACCTATAGGGAAACTTCACCCAGGACCCCAGCCACACCTGAGGTGTAGGCCCCTACCCCAGACCTTCACCATCACAATCACGCCCCAAAGTGCCAACCACATACAGCCAATCAGGACAAAGACATTTTCTGGTTCAAAACTTGTTGCTTTATTCTTGCATGTTCGAACACGACCTTTGCTTATGAGTTTCAACGTTTTTGGTAACATGTTGATGGATCAGATTCTATTTGGCCTGAAAATCCCTTGAGGTCATTCAGCAACAGCTGCTCAAAAGAAGGACAAGGAATTGAGGGCAAATAATATCCATATCCACACCTGCTATACAAAGCCAACCACACCGATCCTGTTTTTTCACCCCCCACCCCTTGTGTGTGTGTGTGTGTGTGTGTGTGTGTGTGTGTGTGTGTGTGTGTGTGTGTGTGTGTGTGTGTGTGTGTGTGTGTGTGTGTGTGTGTGTGTGTGTGTGTGTGTGTGTGTGTGTGTGTGTGTGTGTGTGTGTGTGTGTGTGTGTGTTTATTGTGTGAGTGTTTGTGTGCGTGCGTGCGTGCGTGCATGTGTGTGTGTGTCGTGTGCCCAGTCCCCAGTCGGCATAGAGGTCAGCCAGATACAGGGCTTTTTAAACAGTAATCCCTGACGGTCCGTTTAATCCAGGTCCCCATGGATGGGGATGTTGTACTGTACATCTACAAAGAGATGAAAATGATGTTTTTGCACCAACAAGGGCCGCCCGGGCCCACTGGACACACGCCCAACCTCTGGCTCCCACTCGGCTCTGCAAACCCTTACCATCTGTTTCTCTAGCTGTTTGGCCACGTTGTCAGACTGACAGTGGGCACTATGCAGAATGCTCGCTTCGCTAGATGGTAACATAGGAGAGGATAGCCCATCGATACGGTCAGGGAAAACTCCTGGACCCTAACTGTAGTAGCTAACTCCCCATTACCACATTGATTTTATCTCTCATATAACACACACACACACACACACACACACACACACACACACACACACACACACACACACACACACACACACACACACACACACACTTGTTTTGTCTCCCCACTCTCTCTTACACACACACACACCCCTCTGCGGCTGCTGAGATGCTGCAAGTAAATATTTAATCACAAGGTCTGTAATCAGGCTCATGCTCCTTCTTAAATGCCAGTCTGCACTGAGCCCACCAGCCACCACACAACTACACACCACACAACTACACACCACACATCTACACACCACACACAACTAGAGAGAGGGATGAGGTAGTGGTATGAGGAGCTCTGCAGCCTGGTCCCAGATTTGTAAGTGCTTTAGCCCAGGGTGTTCTCAAACCTCTCCTCGGGGCCCCCCAGCCTTTCCATGTATTTTAATTATTCCACAGCTAGCACACCTGATTCAACTTGTCAACTAATCATTAAGCCCATGACTAGGTGAATCGGGTGAGTCGTCTGGGGGTCCCAGAGAAGAGGTTTGAAAACCACTGCTTTAGTGTACTCCTCTGACTGTCGTTGCTATGTACGGCATGATAACAACAGCCAAGGACGTTGGCTAAAGCATATACAGATCTGGGATCAGGCTACAGATAGAGCCTACAGAATCTAGACATACATCTGAGTAATATGTCCCTTGACACCAGCGGTCTAAGCCACTGTGTAAAATGTTATCTGGATCGATGGAGTAAACACACTTTATCATATTAACTTTCCCACTGAGCAGAGAGAGGGAGAGGGGGAGAGGGGAGGGGGGGGGAGAGGGGAGGGGAGGGGGGGAGGGGGGAGAGAGAGAGAGAGAGAGAGGGGGGGGGGAGAGAGATGAATAGAGGGGGGAGAGAGAGAGAGGTTAACATATGTTTCCCATGTCAATAAAGTCCTTGAATTGAATTGAGAGAGAGGGAGAAAGGCAGAGAGAGAGAGGGAGAGAGAGAGGGGAGGGGGAGAGAGATAGAGAAGAAGAGAGGGGTGAGAGGGTGGGCGAGAGAAAGAGAGATCTAGAGAGAGAGGGACAAAGAGAGCTAGAGAGAGCGAGAGAGAGGGAGAAAGAGAGAGAGCGAGAGAGGAGGGTACAGGGAACAAGAGAAAGGGAGAGAGAGAGGGGCTGAGAGAGAGAGAGCGAGAGAGGGGGGGAGAGGGGGGGGAGCAAGAAGAGCGAGAAAGGGGGGAAAGAAAGTGAGAGGTGGGAGAGGGAGAGGGAGGAAAGAGGAAGGGGGGTCAGAGAGAGAGAGAGAGAGAGAGAGAGAGAGAGAGAGAGAGAGAGAGAGAGAGAGAGAGAGAGAGAGAGAAAGAGACAGAAATGTGAACAGGTAGAGAGAGATGAGATGGGAACAGGGCGAGAGAGAGGAGATGGGAACAGGGAGAGAGAGAGGAGATGGGAACAGGAAGAGAGGAGATGGGAACAGGGAGAGAGAAAGGGGTAGGATGGGAGAGAGGGAAAGAGGGAGAGAGAATTGAATTGAGAGGGACACGTAGAGAGAGAGATGAGGAGGGAGAGAGGGGACAGTAAGAGCAAGAGAAAGAGGGGGAGGAGAGAGAAAGTGTGTAACTGTGCGTGTGGAAGCGCGCGCACGTGTGTGTGTGTGTGGCGGCTGCTATCACTGTTATCCATAAGCCTGCATTGTCACTTCAAGAGCACACATTCATTGTTCTGTATTGTGTTTCCACAGTCGCGAAGACAAATCCAACACACTACAACACTGCTTGTGCATGACCTATGATTATGCATCTTGTTACTATAGCATTTAGAGTGGTGTGTATGTCATACATCTGAATGAGTTAATGAGATACAAGTCTTTATGAATTGGGCTTAGAGGTTAATGTTATACTGTGGTGCAACGGTCTCGATACACTTGATTTGTCCTCAGTTGAATACACTGTGGTGGATCTGCATATGCACGCACACAGAAACGTGGTAGAATGATCAGATGCCAGGTCCACTGCAAATAACCCCATAGCAAACTAAATCAAATAGGTTGGCTGTATGATAAGGAAATTACTATAGATTTTTTTTTTAAAGTTTGCATTTAATCATATGCATTTAAAATATTTTTCTTATCGTTGACCTCTTTTATGTTTTATCATATCTTAATAATTTCTCTCTCCTTTTCCTCTCTCCCATCTCATGTTCTGAAATGATAAACTCCTTTCATGGAAATGAACGTGGGGAGAGTTTTAAACCAATTTAATTTAATATAATGGATAGGCTATAATTTTCAATCATACCGCTTTCAGATAGATTATCATGATAGAAAAAGCATCATCATCTATTGACTTGTGAGTTTCCTTGAAGCGATTGCTGGACATCTTCGCA
The DNA here is from genome assembly GCF_045679555.1 of Salvelinus alpinus. Taxonomy (NCBI): domain Eukaryota; kingdom Metazoa; phylum Chordata; class Actinopteri; order Salmoniformes; family Salmonidae; genus Salvelinus; species Salvelinus alpinus. The sequence goes on from NC_092116.1 coordinate 19,804,947, forward strand.
AAGTAGTCTACCGTCCGCGGTCTATAGACCGGACAGGACAAGACCGAGCGAATATGAGCACGGCACTCAGACCCAACTGTCAATATTGGGAATTGGGATAATTCATTTCACACTCAATAATAATGATAATGATGACATGAGAACCGGCGAGAGAACAACTGACGGGTTGAAATGACACATGCACGATGTATCTTGTCAGTGTCACAACAGCCCACGGGAACGTCGTTGCCTGTTCATCATTGTGACTGACAACACCGCAGCGCCAAACATTTAAAGACTTAAAACCGGGGGCAGGGGGTTCACCAGTGGCGGTGACGTTGGAAACACAATGAAACGACACAATAATGTATTCTGATTTAGACTAGCCTACCGGGGGACATGCCAGCAGAAATACTCAGATACATATCCCCCCATAAAAATGGATGAAATAGCGATAAACGTGGTTTAAAATAAAACTAGTGCTCTTACAGATAAACAAAAACACACATATTCTTTATCACCCACCTTTGTCATCTCACGACAGACAGACGCGACTGATAATGGTGCGGTTATTCTCTTTTTACGTTTTTGACCAATGTTACCCCTCTTTCACCGGCACCCCGTAATGAGAGAAGCGAACCTCCAGTCTTCCTTTCCCTGGTTCCTCTTCGTCATCTATTCATTCATGATAGAGACAGGGCTTTAGGACTTCGAAAACGCTGTGAAATCGGTCGTTTTACATTTAATTGCCACGCTGTCCCGCTGTCGCAATCGGCAAGTCGCTGCTTGCGCTGCTCTGCCGCTGTCTTTCATCAATGCTTTGAGATCCCTCGTGCACGATCGAGACAGTCAGTTCATTCGAGACCGATTTTCTTCAATAGCCAAGCTGAATGCGCGCACGCGCTCTCTGGTCCCCCAGTCGTGGTGGCGAAATGAACTAAGCTGCGCACTCACGCACACACACGGGGATCCTAGCTAACAATTCTAGGAAGAGAGAACGTTTTTGTAATGTTACCCGTAATATTCCGTTAACGTTTTAGTGTCCAGTGTTTTTGTTTGTTAGGGGAACATTGTATCTGTGTTAGCAAAAACCTTCTGAGAACCTTTTTAGCGGGATTTGGGGTTAGAGTTAGGAGAACATTTCCTTAATGTCAAACACAACTTATCTAGAACATGTATATAGACACACTGTATATAGACTTTTTCTACTGTATTATTGACTGTATGTTTGTTTACTTCATGTGTAACTCTGTGTTGTTGTATGTGTCGAACTGCTTTGCTTTATCTTAGCCAGGTCGCAATTGTAAATGAGAACTTGTTCTCAAATAGCCTACCTGGTTAAATAAAGGTGAAATAAAAATAAATAAATGTTTGCAATGCTTTCAGAATATACAACATTATTGGTTGGATGCGTTTTATGGAACATTCATGTGTGCAGTTTTCTGCGGGTTAGGAGAATATTCCATCAAAGTCCCACCAAATATACACAGAACATGGTTGCCATGTTCTCAGAATATAAGATATTCATGTTCTAGACACGTTTCATGGGAACGTTGCAAGAACATTTATGTTTATCAGTTGTCAGGATGTCACCTGATGGAACCAAATAAATGTCTCCCCCTAAAAAGTTTGTTAATTACACATCACACCTTGTTACTGTTGCCAAGCCAATCAAGGCCCTGATTGGTGAACCCCTGATCCATTCATAGCTCTTTGTCTGTTGGCAAGGTTAGGGATACTCCCACACAGTGCTTTTAACATACAGTGTTTTTAACTTACATATTTGACACCATTTGACATACATGATTACAATGTGCATGTTCATTTCTACGGTAGTCATTATTCAACAGTCCTCACCTGGGATTTGAACTCACAGCCTCTTTTGATGAACTTACTTCAGCAATTGAAGGGCTTTCAGTATAGTTGTCTAATGTTGGTGAGGCATGTTAACCTGTTTAACTGATACTTCTGAATCACTATGATCACTAAAATACTTTCTTGAGTGTACTTTTAACAGAGCTGAGCTTTATTCCAAAGTGCATTCACCCTATTGATTACATCCTTACACCTATCAAGTTTAATCACCCTACTATCCCAATCTCACCAAAATATGTTAATGTCATTATTTGGCAACAGTTACATCATACCTCTCTGATCTAATTAAAACGAGTTTCACATTGAAAGATGGGAATCTGTAGGATATTCCCCTTAACTAAATTTCCACTTTCCATGCAAATTATAAGTATTTATTAATTCTATATACAGTGCATTCGGGAAAGTATTCAGACCCCTTGACTTCTTCCACATTTTGTTACGTTACAGCCTTATTCTAAAATTTATGAAATAAAACTAATTCCTCATCAATCTACACACAATACCCAATAATCACAAAGTGAAAACAGGTTTTTAGATTTTTTTGCAAATGTATTAAAACCAAAAAACAGAAATACCTTATTTACATAAGTATTCAGACCATTTGCTATGAGTGTAACGCTTGTCGTCGTCGGGAGAAGGAGAGGAGGACCAAAGTGCAGCGTGGTACGTATCCATAATACTTTTAATCAAGAATGAATACACGAACAAAAACAACAAAACGACCAACAAACAGTTCTGACAGGTGCAACAAACACTAACCAGAAAATCAGAGACTAGTCAGGATCCAGGGAAAGGTGAATGGAGCAACGAACAGAGATATCCTTGATGAAAACCTGCTCCAGAGCGCTTAGGACCTCAGAGTAGGGCGAAGGTTCACCTTCCTACAGGACAGTGACCCTAAACACACAGCCAAGACGATGCAGGAGTGGCTTGTCTCTGAATGTCCTTGAGTGGCCCAGCCAGAGCCCGGACTTGAATCCAATCGAACATCTCTGGAGAGACCTGAAATAGCTGTGCAGCGATGCTCTCCATCCAACCTGACAGAGCTTGTGAGGATCTGCAGAGAAGAATGGGAGAAACTCCCCAAATAAAGGTGTGACAAGCTTGTAGCGACACACCCAAGAAGACTCGATGCTGTAATCGCTGCCAAAGGTGCTTCAACAAAGTACTGAGTAAAGGGTCGGAATACTTACAGTATGTAAATGTTATATTTCAGTTCTTGATTTTAAATAAATTAGCAAATATTTCTAAAAACCTGTTTTTCTTTGTTATTATGGGCTATTGTGTGTAGATTGATGAGGGGGAAAAAAACAATTTAATCCATTTTAGAACAAGGCTGTAACGTAACAAAATGTGGAAAAGGTCAAGGGGTGTGAATACTTTCAGAATTCACTGTAGCTGAGCATCTCAAAGAGAACTATCATCTTTTAAAAATCTCCACCGCATATACCTTGTAGAACAAACATGTGTCATTGACACACTCATTTTAATTAGATCAGATAGGTGTTTTATGACTGTCGCCAAATAATGACTTTAACATACAGTACCACTCAAAAGTTTGGACACATCGGCTCATTCAAGGGTTTTCTTTATTTTTTACTATTTTACTACATTGTAGAATAATAGTGTAGACATCAAAACTATGAAATAATACATTCTACAAATGAGTAGGTGTGTCCAAACTATTGACTGGTACTGTATATTGCTAAGAATTTGAGAGTAGGGTGACCTCCCTGTCGGGTCTTGAACCAAGGACATAAAGGACTGTAAAAACACCAGTATATCGGCTCCAAGTGATTTTCATTTAGAAAATCTGTTCCAAAGTATTCCCACGGTTTGAAATGATTATATTTTAGTCAAATATTATATCTGTTTGGGCTTCTTGCGGTCAATTTGCAGTCTACAAATTACTAGTAATTATGTTCCTGCCCTCTGACCATCCGTTCAAGAAAAAATTGTCCTGTGGCTGAATCTAGTTGATGATCCCTGCTCCAGGTCATGTGCTTATTGGGCCAGTATAGTTATGGCCCTGTCCAGAAGAAACCCTAACCCCTCCTCCCTAAGCGCTTATGTAGATGAAACAACTGGATAGGTGTAAGCAATAGGGTGAATGCACTTTGGAGTAAATCTCAGCTGTGTTAAAAGTACACTCAAGAAAACCTATTTTATTGATAATAGTGATTCAGGAGTATCATTAAAACAGGTTAACATGCCCCCACCAATATTAGACAACTATAACATTTAAATTGCTGAAATTAGTAAATCAAATCAATGATGAGACTAGTCAGATTAACCAACACCTGACACGGACATGGTGGCATCGCCGGGAGATCGGAGTACCGTGAACCAAGAGGTTGTAAGTGCAAATCCCAGATGAGGACATGTTGAATAATAATTACTGCATAAATGAACATGCACAATGTAATCATCTACATCGAAGTGTGTCAAAGTTGAAAACACTGTATGTTAAAAGCACTTTGTAAGTATGAATGGATCAGTGGTTCACCAATAATGGCCTTGATTGGCTTGGCAACAGTTACAAGGCGTGATGTGTAATGAAACACTTTTTTTGGGGAGAACATTAATTTAGGACCATCAGATGATGTCCTGACAACTGATAAACAGAAATGTTCCTGCAATATTCCCATGAAATGTGTCTAGGACATTAATATCTTATGTTCTGAGAACATGGCAACCATGTTCTGTGTATATTCGGTGGGACGTTCAGGTAATATTGTCCTAACCCATAGAAAACTGGATACATTAATGTTTGTGCAATGTTCCCATGAAACGTGTCTCGACCATTAATATCTTAAGTTCTGAGAACATGGTAACCCCGTTCTGGGTGAGTTCTATTTGACATTAAGGTAATAGTCTCTTGGAAACATTCCTGGCACATCACAGGAACATTTCTATGAAAACGTTACTTAATGACCTAATGAGACTTTTAAGGGAACGTTCTCTAAAGTTGAGGGAACGTTTGTTGTTAGCTGGGATGCTGCTGATGCTGCTGATTGACTAAGTGATACATGAGATATTGGCCGGCCCTATTAGAAAACTAAATATTATGTTTTTTAGTGCACCCATAACTTCAGTCTCTCAATAGGCAAAAATGAGAATATTATTATGATTTGATGATGGGTTGTGTATGGATGGCCCATGGCGCCATATTGCAGTGTCCATATGGTCAGGGTAGACTAGAGAGACAGTTGCTTGGACAATAGAGGGAGACACTGCCTCATTAAACAACACTGTCTTGTCTCGTTATTGAACCATTTGTTGATCCATGAAGTTCATGTTCCTCCGCTTGTTATGAACACATCGCACTGTCTTCACAATGCTGTGTCCAATACGTTATTCCCTATGTATAGTACACTACTATAGTACACTACTGTTGACCAAAGCCCTGGTCAAAAGTCGTTTTGTAAATAGGGAACATGGTGCTATTTGGGACGTAGCCAATGTAGGTCAACAATATTGGACATGTGCAAATAAATTTTTTTAAAAAAGTTTTATAGTTTCGTAGAATGTATTAGTTTATTTGATTGCAACAATTGTGCTTTAAAAAAAATGATGATTCATGATTATTAATAGGCCGCATAGGCCTACATCTGATTCAATGTTGTCACGCTTTTCATTATTCAAAGTTATGGCTTTTACACTGGGATATCTGTCTGTTTGTTGGTCAAGCACACCTGCCATAAATTAACTTTCCACAATAGCTGTAGAAATTGGATGCCAAAATTTTATCTGATGAGTTTCAGTTATGAAAAAGATTGTCCTCCTATAATGAAATAATAATTACAAATTAACATTTTAGACAACAATATAAGTAAGTAACCTTGGTATGCAATATAGATACATTTGCCACTTTCTTTCTCTCTCTCGGAGGACCTGAGCCCTAGGACCATACGTCAGGACTACCGGGCATGATGACTCCTTGCTGTCCCCAGTTCACCTGGCCTTGCTGCTATTCCAGTTTCAACTGTTCTGCCTGCGGTTATGGAACCGCCACCTGTCCCAGACCTGCTATTTTCAACTCTTAATGATCGGCTATGAAAAGCCAACTGAAAATTATTCATGATTATTATTTGACCATGCTTGTCACTTATGAATATTTTGAACATCTTGGCATAGTTCTGTTATAATCTCCACCCGGCACAGCCAGAAGAGGACTGGCCACCCCTCATAGCCTGGTTCCTCTCTAGGTTTCTTCCTAGGTTTTGGCCTTTCTAGGGAGTTTTTCCTAGCCACCGTGCTTCTACACCTGCATTGCTTGCTGTTTGGGGTTTTAGGCTGGGTTTCTGTACAGCACTTCGAGATATTAGCTGATGTACAAAGGGCTATATAAAATAAACTTGATTTGATTTGATTTTATCATGAGAGAAACAATGATCTACAGAACCTCATGTACATCTGGTTCATATTAATCATGCATGAACCCATTAGTGTGTAATACTTATGTCATTACTTCATCATTGCACCTTCATTGTCCATGTACTTTACGGAATATGAAACAACGTATAGAACCAAATTCAAATAACATGTTTGATATGTTTACCATGTGAAGTGTGAAGAAATTACAGTGTGTGTGTGTGTCTTTGGTGCCAATGGTGACATTGTTGTGACCTCTGAGGGGACCCTCTGCCACTAAAAGCCCTCTTATCTTCCTACATGGAAGAGTTGAATAATTCACCTCACGCAAGCATGCACACACACACACACACACACACACACACACACACACACACACACACACACACACACACACACACACACACACACACACACACACACACACACACACACACACACACACACACACACACACACACACACACACACACACACACACACACACACAATCTAGGAGAGATAAACCCCCTACACTCTTAGAAAAAATTGGTTTTTCGGCTGTCCTCAGGAGATGACCCTTTTTGGTTCCAGGTAGAACTCCTCCCCCACATCCCCTCCTCGCCCACCCCCCTCCTTATCCCCCACTTCCCCTCCTTCACCTCCCCTCCTCCCCCACTTCCCTCCTCCACCTCCCCTCCCCTCCCCTCCTCACCCACCTCCCCTCCTCTCCTCTCCTCCTCCTCCCCCATCCCTCGTACAGATGTAGGATCGTCATTTGAGCCTGTTTGCTACAGCAGGAAAATAATCCTGCAGCAACAGGGAATGTGAATTATTATGTGGATTACAACTAATGGACATTTTTGTAGGGGTTGATACATTTTTCGTTAAGGCAAATCTAGTCTGACATTTCTAAGTGCAAATCACAAACTTTAGAAGTCTTTTTAAAACTCAAATACACTACAAGTTTGCATTTCCTGCTGTGCTGGACAATTCTCAACAACAAAAGAGAGATCAAATCAAGATCTGTATGGTGCTTGGAGTTGAGTAGACAGCTGGCTGAGGACAGGTCTACAATACCAAGTATAGTGAAGAACAATCACTGTTTCTTGGCCGGAACTTTATCACCTTTTTCATACCAATGGATATACCTGTCACCCAACCTCATGAAAACATACACACACAGCCACACATGCACACAAACACACACACACACACACAACACATACACTACATCAAACCCACTCCCCTTTGACCCCGGGGCGTGTTGAAATCTCAGTAGTGATCATCTTAGCGGTGCGATCCTTATAGCGGGAATCTAACAGCCTTTATTCTGCAGGACGGGTATTAATATTGAGGGCACACAATGCAAATAGTCCGGGTACCTGTTCAGGAGTCTTATGGCTTGGGGGTAAAAACTGTTGAGAAGCCTGTTTGTCCTAGACTTGGCACTCCGGCACCGCTTGCCATGTAGAGAACAGTCTATGACTGGGGTGGCTGGGGTCTTTGACAATTTTCAGGGCCTTCCTCTGACACCGCCTGGTGTAGAGGTCCTGGATGGCAGGCAGCTTAGCCCCAGTGATGTACTGGGCCGTACGCACTACCCGCCTTGCGGTCGGAGGCTGAGCAATTGCCGTACCAGGCAGTGATGCAACCGGTCAGGATGCTCTCGATGTTGCAGCTGTCGAACCTTTTGAGGATCTCAGGACCCATGCCAAATCTTTTTAGTTTCCTGAGGGGGAATAGGCTTTGTCGTGCCCTCTTCACGACTGTCTTGGTGTGTTTGGACCATTCTAGCTTGTTGTTGATGTGGACACCAAGGAATTTGAAGCTCTCAACCTGCTCCACTACAGCCCCGTCGATGAGAATGGGGACGTGCTCGGTGCTCCTTTTCCTGTAGTCCACAATCATCTCCTTAGTCTTGGTTACGTTGAGGGATAGGTTGTTATTCTGGCACCACCCAGCCAGGTCTCTGACCTCCCCCCTATAGGCTGTCTCGTCGTTGTCTGTGATCAGGCCTACCACTGTTGTGTCGTCAGCAATCTTAATGATGTTGTTGGAGTCGTGCCTGGCCATGCAGTCGTGGGTGAACAGGGAGTGCAGGAGGGGAGCACGCACCCCTGGGGAGCTCCAGTGTTGAGGATCAGGGTGGCAGATGTGTTGCTACCTACCCTCACCACCTGAGGGCGGCCCGTCAGGAAGTCCAGGATCCAGTTGCAGAGGGAGGTGTTTAGTCCCAGGTTCCTTAGCTTAGTGATGAGCTTTGAGGGTACTATGGTGTTGAACGCTGAGCTGTAGTCAATGAATAGCATTCTCACATAGGTGTTCCTTTTGTCCAGGTGGGAAAGGGCAGTGTGGAGTGCAATAGAGATTGCATCATCTATGGATCTGTTTGGGCGGTATGCAAATTGGAGTGGGTCTAGGGTTTCTGGGATAATGGTGTTGATGTGAGCCATTACCAGCCTTTCAAAGCACTTCATGGCTACGGACGTGAGTGCCACGGGTCTGTAGTCATTTAGGCAGGTTGCCTTTGTGTTCTTGGGCACAGGGACTATGGTTGTCTGCTTGAAGCATGTTGGTATTACAGACTCAGTCAGGGACATGTTGAAAATGTCAGTGAAGACACCTGCCAGTTGGTCAGCACATGCCCGGAGCACACGTCCTGGTAATCCATCTGGCCCCGCAGCCTTGTGAATGTTGACCTGTTTAAAGGTCTTACTCACGTCGGCTACGGAGAGCGTGATCACACAGTCGTCCGGAACAGCTGATGCTCTCATGCATGCCTCAGTGTTGCTTGCCTCGAAGCGAGCATAGAAGTGATTTAGCTCGTCTGGTAGGCTCGTGTCACTAGGCAGCTCGCGGCTGTGCTTCCCTTTGTAGTCTGTAATAGTTTGCAAGCCCTGCCACATCCGACGCGTGTCGGAGCCGGTGTAGTATGATTCAATCTTAGCCCTGTATTGACGCTATGCCTGTTTGATGGTTCGTCGCAGGGTATAGCAGGATTTCTTGTAAGCTTCCGGGTTAGAGTCCCGCACCTTGAAAGCGGCAGCTCTACCCTTTAGCTCAGTGCGAATGTTGCCTGTAATCCATGGCTTCTGGTTGGGGTATGTACGTACAGTCACTGTGGGGACGACGTCCTCAATGCACTTATTGATAAAGCCAGTGACTGATGTGGTGTATTCCTCAATGTCATCGGAAGAATCCCGGAACATGTTTCAGTCTGTGATAGCAAAACAGTCCTGTAGTTTAGCATCTGCTTCATCTGACCATTTTTTTTATAGACCGAGTCGCTGGTGCTTCCTGCTTTAATTTTTGCTTGTAAGCAGGAATCAGGAGGATAGAGTTGTGGTCAAATTTACCAAATGGAGGGCGAGGGAGAACTCTGTAGGCTAGCATACATTTCCATAGAGAGAGAATGTCATATAATTTCAACATAACATTGGTTAAACATTAGTTGAATCCGTAGCACCCCACAAAAAAACTAGCACTGATTTTGCTGATATAGCTAGATAGATATAGGAACGTTTTTACTTGAAATGACTGTGATGCGGTTGTCTTCTTACCTACCTTAGTTGAATGAACTCACTTAAGTCACTCTTGACATGAGCATCTATCTGATAAATAATCAAAATCTAAATGTAAACATCAGATATAGACAGAAAGGCTTTTAAAATATGAATTATTGCACTACATTTACAGTATATAGGGAATGGGGTGCCATTTGGGACAGAAGCCTATTCTCAGCGAGTCAACTCCCCTCTCATACATTTACTTGTAGTTGTCCCGTTCTTTCGTAAAAAGTGAACACCAAATCTACTCACTGACTGACAATTGACAATAGGTGGCGATGACGGTCTAAATACAGTTTACCGACCTCATAAAGATGGCGGCTACCTTCTCCCGGTTTGTGCCTGTTTGGGGGAAAGTAAGACGTTTCCTAGTAAATTCTGTTATCATAGGTCAGACAACGGCGTGCTGCACAACAATGGATACAGACAGAACTACGAAGGTTTGAACCTGTTAATAGTCTTTATTCAAATGACAAGTTGTACATGTTGCTTTCCTTGTCTTATTGAAAACACTGCGTGTCAATACTGAACGTTTACAAGCGCTTATTTAGTAACACTGCTTACACAACATCCGGATATTGACTGTAATAGTAGCTAGCTATCAATCATTAGTATTAAAATGTATCGTCATTAAAATAAATTTATTTGGGACAAATCATTCACTAAACCTCAACTAAATCTTGCAATGAATAATGTAGAAATGGAGCAAGTTGAGGTGACTAAACTGCTTGGAGTAACCCTGGATTGTAAACTGTCATGGTCAAAGCATATTGACGCATAATAAAGCATTGCTCTGCCTTAACAGCATTATCAACAAGGCAGTTCCTACAGGCCCTAGTTTTGTTGCACGTAGACGGGTGGGTATAATTTGTGGAACGTTCCAACAGGAATCTTTTCCAAAAACTTCGTAAATAAGTTTGCCAACAAACAACGCATACAAAGTTGTATAACGGCAGATTAAGATACCGGGTAGGGAGTGGGCAATTTATTTACGTTTTTCACTCACCACGTTTATTCCGAAAAATGTATGTCCTCACTCTGGTAGTCTATGGACAAACATTAAGAATAAGATACGTGGTGAGTTGATGACTATTCGGCAGCTAGCTAACTAGGTGAATTGATCATGCCACTTTGTATGCGTTGTATGTTGGCATCATTGTACTTTACGAAGTCTTTGGAACAGATTCCCGTTGGAACATTCCACCAATTCTACCCACCCCACCTGGACTACTATTCAGTCGTGTGGTCAGGTGCCACGAGGGATTTAGGAAAATTGCAATTGGCTCAAAACAGGGCTGCATGGCTGGCCCTTAGATCTAACTTTAATAATATGCATGTCAATCTCTCCTGGCTCAAAGTGGAGGAGAGATTGACTTCATCACTACTTGTATTTGTGAGAGGTGTTGAATCTACTGAGCTGTCTGTTTGAATTACTGGCACACAACTCAGACACTCATGCATACCCCACAAGACATGCCACCAGAGGTCTCATCAGTCCTCAAGTCCAGAACAGACTACATGGAACTCTATTCCACATCAAGAAACTAATGCAAGCAGTAACATTTTTTTTTTTACAGATAAAAATACACCTTATGGAACAGCGGGGACTGTGAAGCTACACAAACATAGGCACAGACACATGCATACAAACACACAATAACGTGCGCACTATATACACACACACGTACACATGGATTTTGTGTTGTAGATACAGTGGGGAGAACAAGTATTGGATACACTGCCGATTTTGCAGGTTTTCCTACTTACAAAGCATGTAGTGGTCTAATTTTTATCATAGGTACACTTCATTGTATGATTTTTAAGTAATTAATTTGCATTTTATTGCATGACATAAGTATTTGATACTCCAGAAAAGCAGAACTTAATATTTGGTACAGAAACCTTTGTTTGCAATTACAGAGATCATACGTTTCCTGTAGTTCTTGACCAGGTTTGCACACACTGCAGCAGGGATTTTGGCCCACTCCTCCATACTCTCCAGATCCTTCAGGTTTCGGGGCTGTCGCTGGGCAATACGGACTTTCAGCTCCCTCCAAAGATTTTCTATTGGGTTCAGGTCTGGAGACTGGCTAGGCCACTCCAGGACCTTGAGATGCTTCTTACGGAGCCACTCCTTAGTTGCCCTGGCTGTGTGTTTCGGGTCGTTGTCATGCTGGAAGACCCAGCCATGACCCATCTTCAATGCTCTTACTGAGGGAAGGAGGTTGTTGGCCAAGATCTCGCGATACATGGCCCCATCCATCCTCCCCTCAATACGGTGCAGTCGTCCTGTCCCCTTTGCAGAAAAGCATCCCCTAAGAATGATGTTTCCACCTCCATGCTTCACGGTTGGGATGGTGTTCTTGGGGTTGTACTCATCCTTCTTCTTCCTCCAAACACAGCGAGTGGAGTTTAGACCAAAAAGCTATATTTTTGTCTCATCAGACCACATGACCTTCTCCCATTCCTCCTCTGGATCATCCAGATGGTCATTGGCAAACTTCAGACGGGCCTGGACATGCGCTGGCTTGAGCAGGGGGACCTTGCGTGCGCTGCAGGATTTTAATCCATGACGGCGTAGTGTGTTACTAATGGTTTTCTTTGAGACTGTGGTCCCAGCTCTCTTCAGGTCATTGACCAGGTCCTGCCGTGTAGTTCTGGGCTGATCCCTCACCTTCCTCATGATCATTGATGCCCCACGAGGTGAGATCTTGCATGGAGCCCCAGACCGAGGGTGATTGACCGTCATCTTGAACTTCTTCCATTTTCTAATAATTGCACCAACAGTTGTTGCCTTCTCACCAAGCTGCTTGCCTATTGTCCTGTAGCCCATCCCAGCCTTGTGCAGGTCTACAATTTTATCCCTGATGTCCTTACACAGCTCTCTGGTCTTGGCCATTGTGGAGAGGTTAGAGTCTGTTTGATTGAGTGTGTGGACAGGTGTCTTTTATACAGGTAACGAGTTCAAACAGGTGCAGTTAATACAGGTAATGAGTGGAGAACAGGAGGGCTTCTTAAAGAAAAACTAACAGGTCTGTGAGAGCCGGAATTGTTACTGGTTGGTAGGTGATCAAATACTTATGTCATGCAATAAAATGCAAATTAATTACTTAAAAATCATACAATGTAATTTTCTGGATTTTTGTTTTGGATTCCGTCTCTCACAGTTGAAGTGTACCTATGATAAAAATTACAGACCTCTACATGCTTTGTAAGTAGGAAACACTGCTGATTTTGCAGGTTATCAAATACTTGTTCTCCCCACTGTATGTGGTAGTAGAGTAGGGGCCTGAGGGCACACACCTAATATGTTGTGAAATCTGTTGTGAATGTATTGTAATTTCTTTTGTATAACTGCCTTGTTTTTGCTGGACCCCAGGAAGAGTGGCAGCCACTAATGGGGTTCCATAATAAATACAAATCGTGCCTCGTAACTATTGTTTCATCAACAATTGATGTTGAACGCAACATTGTTGAGTAACTAAAGTAACCCTAGCCAGCACATACCTTTGAGATGCAAATGTTTCTTAGAGATTGGTTGTCCTATTCTTATTTTGCATACAAACTTCCCACAACATTTTGGAAATGGTACAGCATACCCAGCTAGCACATAATGTTCCGAGAAATGTGTTTCTTAGGTGGAAATTTCAGTACTTAAGCATATTTTTTTTTACCTTGTTCTGTTGAAAGTCATGTTCTCAGATAATTCAGAGAACGTTAAGAAACGTTCTTCTGTGGGAACTTCAGTACTTCAGCATAGCGTCATAAACTGTCGCTATCTTCCATCACGTTAAGTGTGTTGGCCGCAACCACTAATTGGACACTTGATCTTAAGGATTGCTTGTTCAAAACAGTTATCCCAATCTAAGCCAGCACTATTATTAAAAGTCTTATTGAAACATGTTCTCAGAACATTATTTAATTACCTTCAAATAACCTATATTTCTGTTCTTAGAACATTAATAAAACCTCCCAGGAAAAGTTTCAGGGAACCATAGTAAAACTTTCTCAGAACCTCCCTGCAACCTAAAAGTTCCACTTCGGTTCACAGAACGTTTAAAAAAAACGTTAAATTTTACCAGTCAGGAAATGTATGGCTTCGTTTCCAGAACCTATGGGAAACCAAAAATGTATGTTCCCACAACTTCCAAGGAACCAAATGTGCAAGCTGGGATGTTGGCTTGCTATATCAAAGCATCATTTACATCCAGAGATTGATAGCTATATTGACTGTACTTTGAGGACCTAGCTAGCTAGTTAAATGCTCACTATTCCTCTACTACGTACAGCTGGAGTTTGCAGTGCAGATGACATGTGACAGTTGTGCAGAGAAAGTCAGAGCTGCACTGGAAGGAAAACCAGGTACATTTTTACTTTTCCATTCCAGCACTCAAATGAGTTATTAGTGTAGTAGGCTAGTAACTACACTTTTGCTAGTGTGCACAACAGAATACTCGTTAACTTAGTTGTGTATTGGTCCTAGGCTTAATATCAATAGTTACACATTTGAACAAATTATGAATGTTGTTTACTTAGCTATTATTATTGTATTGCCATTCAGTAGGCTGATACAGGGGCCGCTCTTGCTTTGGGTAAACAATTTACACTGGAATGAAACCACTGGGCCCCTCCATGCATTCCAAGATATGTATCAACCTAAAGCCATCTAAAGCATTTAACACACATGGCAGCAGTATTTGTCACAGTGACAGATATCTCTTTTATTTTACTAATTTGTCCCCTGTGTTTTCTCCTCATCCTTTTTTTCTGTTTTGTCCTTCTCATTCATTCCATCTCTCTGCAGGAGTGCAGTCGGTGAAGATAGATGTGGGGAAGGAGGAGGTTCTGGTGGAGTCTGCTCTGACGTCCCATGAGGTGCAGGATCTCATAGAGAGCACTGGGCGCAGGGCAGTACTAAAGGGCATCGGAGGAACAGAATTGGGTACGGGCACACTGAGATGCATGGACACCGATGAAATTGTATGTGATGTACATCATTGTCTGCTTTTGTCTGTCAAAAGTACAACTCATCTCATCTCTCTGAATATGTGATTTTTTGGGGTTTGGACAATGATCTCCATTGTCATTCAACCGGCAATGGATGACTCCCATTGCAAAAGCATTGGCTCCATCCGAAATACTCAGAAACAAAATCTCAATGTGGCCACGGCCCATAGAGTTAGATAGAGGACTCTAGATGGATAAAAACTGTTTTGGCATGGATGTTGTCACAAGTGTATTTGGCAGCATATGTGCATCTGTATGTGTACTCTACTGTGAGTGTGTGTACTGTATATGCAACGTTTGTGTCTGTGTATCAGACCTGGGTGCAGCGGTGGTCATGATGGGCGGTAGTGGTCCTGTCCAGGGGGTGGTGCGGTTCCTCCAGCTGTCTGAGGAGCGCTGTCTGATTGATGGGACCATTGATGGTCTGGAACCTGGCACCCACGGACTCCACGTCCACACGCTGGGAGACCTCACACAGGACTGCCAGAGGTGATCTTTTTGTGTGTGTGTGCGAAACATGATATATTATCAACCCAAATGCAAATCATATTCATTATTAGTGCAGAGGTATTTTTTATAATATGTACAAAATGTCATTGTACTGTATGCATTGTTTTGCCCACAATTTTCTACAACCTTCAGAGGTTCCTCAGTCAATTTTAAAATAACCCTTGAATAGATCAGTCGCTTTATGATTGCATCACTGTAGCTCATAAGGTCACAGTTGCACCTGCTTGCCCCAGAGGATCATGGGAGTGGATGACTCATGTTTCTCTGCCTGTGTGTTTGTACAGCTGTGGAGAACACTATAACCCCTATGGGAGACAACATGGTGCCCCGCAGGACCCAGACAGGGTACAGTTTCCTTGCCTTCTTCTAGAGTAGGGCTATACTGTATAGTTCTGTTTAGTTCCTTGTGAAACTGGGGTACATTCTTTCTGAGATGTTATGCCTACAGGTAGTACCTTTTTACTGTCTCAGAGACGATATACAATGCATTCCAAAGTATTCAGATCCCTTTCATTGTTTCACATTTTGTTATGTTACAGAATTATTTTTAAATATATTAAACAAATAAAACATCTCATCAATCTACACACAATACCCCATAATGACAAAGCAAAAACAGGTTTTAGAAAATGTAGCAAATTTATTAAAAATAACAAACAGAAATACCTTATTTACATAAGTAATGGTTGTGATATTCAGTTAAATGTGTTTTCTTTTAGCATGTAGGTGATCTGGGGAATATTGTGGCTGGACCAGACGGTCGAGCCTCATTCAGACTAGAGGACCCTGAGCTGAAGGTAACACACACACACACCCCTACCCCTTTTGGTCTAAAACCTATGTATTTACATGGGTAGTGACATAGGTAGGTACAGTGTAATTACAGTAAAGGCATTGAGTACATAGTGTTATACCAGCTTGGGGAATGCACAATTGAATACTGAGCACAGCAGACTGGTCAGCGGTACCAACCCTTGACAGTAGCCACTCTTACCCCTCTGTCACTTCCTGCTTTACTTCCTGCAGGTGTGGGACGTGATTGGTCGGTCTCTGGTGGTGGATGCTGGGGAGGATGACCTGGGAAGGGGGGCTCACCCCCTCTCCAAACTAACCGGGAACTCTGGCCAGAGGTGAGTTCATGGTAGAGGAGAGACGTGGGTAGCGTTTGGAATAACTTACTGTAGGTCAAAGTTGAATTAATACATTTTATAGTGAAAAGTTCTGATCTTTTCTATTTGTTTCTCTTTCTTTTCTCTCGCTCTCTATCCCCCCTCTTTCTATCTATTGCTCGTTGGGTACAGGCTGGCCTGTGGGATCATCGCTCGCTCCGCTGGCCTGTTCCAGAACACCAAGCAGATCTGTGCATGTGACGGGGTTACTCTGTGGGAGGAGAGGGACAGACCGCTGGCCGGGACGGGTCGCAGCAAGACCACTACAGAGACACCTGCTGCTCACCTTTGACCTGGGGTCTGTTCAGGAGGATGTGATGTTACAGAACATAAAAAAATAAATGTACATGTATTGTGGATATGTGTGTCAGCTGGAACACGGAACCCTGTCAGCGCTATTAATTATATTTCTATCTGCAACGTTCAGAACGTTTCGTAACACTGAATACATCCATGAACGGCCTACCTCACTGGCTGTCGTTGATGATGTCACACTTACTGAAGTTGCACTGAGAGCGAGGGAGGGTAGGAGAAAAGAAGAGGAGAAACCGAAACCGAAGTATTGTCTATTCAGCTGTAATAATTATTGAATTGCCATATAGAATTCTTTCACGATCAGAACCTGTCATAATTCTAAAGAAAAAAGACAGCACAATAATATGATATAGGTTTGTAGATACTTAGTCATCTCCCATATAGGCAAGATCAGGATTCCAAGCCCAAATATCCCATGTTGACTATTCTGTTGTCGAATAAGTTTAACAGTTTTGTACTGGTAAGCAGTCAATGTTGTAATTCTGTTTGATTACAATTTCATACTTATCTCAACTGCTTTACTGTCTAAATATCTGTCTCTTGATCTCTGGATGTGCTCATTGTGTGTTTTTGAAACTGTGGGGGTTGATTGGATTGACTTGATGGGGACTGTTTTAGTGGTTCAATTACCTGTTGGTAGAATGCCATTCTACTAGGGTGAATCTCAGGTCTTTCCTCGATTCCTCGCATCCTCTCTCTGTACCTTCTCCAGTCGCATTAGAGGTGAAGATCACCTCAGATCTTCTCCTCCAATGAGTTTGGGGGATTCGGGGAGCGAGGAAGCAATGAAATACTTTAGGGCAGCAGGTAGTCGAGTGTTGGACCACTAACCGAGGGGTCGATGGTTCGGGTCCACAAGCTGACTATGTGAAGAGTCTGATGTGCCCTTGAGTGGGGCGCTTGACCCTAGTTGCTCGTGTGGGTCGTTCTGGATACAAGCGTCTGCTAAATTATTAAAATTTAGCAGTTTTCATGACTTGAATCATGATTATATCAAAATCTTTGTAGCTAGTGTTGTAAGTGATTTTGTTTTTTTCTCAAGTTAAGGAAAGTTATTTATCAACTTCTCAGTGAAATTTGCAATAAAAGGCACCAGTTGCCCTTTGGACTATGGTGAAACCTGCCTATGAATTGATGAGTGACTGACTTTTGTTATGTCGAAGCATGCTGTAAAGCCACTTTTTTATAGCCTATCTGTTATAAAATGTAATACGGCGATTGTGAAGAATCAGCATTCTGGTGTGGCAGCCCACCCAACCCCCTGACTTCCCCATTGGTGAAGCCTTCTAAAAAACGGAAGCAGGCGCTACCATTTTGAAACACGGCACTGCTTAGGTAAGTAAGATGGTAGATTTATGTACCTCTTTTATTCGATTTATTTACTAAAGATGAAAAATATAAGTAACGATTCGTAGAAATATTAGGTTTTATTCGTTGTCAGCGGAAGAACCAATGACACGAAACACGAAAGCGTATTGTCGTTCCATTGAAGACATTTTCGCTATCGCGCAATGTATCCGTTCCAGTGCGGAAAAATGCTGTGACTAACATTTCCAATGTAACATTGTTTTGTTATATGTCCACCATTCATCCGATACAGTTCGTATACTGTTTTTGTAGATTGGATTAATGATAACACAACAATGGCGTCGAAACCCCATTTCCAGCTACTTAGGCAAATCGTCTCACATTTTCGCCGCGAGGTTTGTTCAGTTTCGGTCACACCAACCAAAACCTAAGCATCCTCTCCAGTCCACATGGGTAATTTTAAAGAAAACATATGTCGTCTATCAACTGTTTTCTCAGTCTTAGCAGCGAATTGGAAAGTCATGTAAACCCGAACCACGTTTTTGATACATATCTTTAACGTCGATCGGGAGATTCCCAATGGCAGGGTTGCCAGGTGTAGCTAAAATTTGTAGCCCAGTGACCTCTGAAAACCCGCTCACAAGGCCTGAAAACTAGACCAAAATGTATTTCTGCTGCAAGGGACGAGTTGCAACATGTATCCCAAAACCCCTTTTCCATAACGTTATTGAGCGAATTAAGAAGGAATATCGACGTATTTTTTTACGACGTCGGCTAAGAAGCAAAATTCGGTTTTCCATCAAAATAATAAATATTGGCAGTTTAAGAATATGTCGCAAGAGAAAAAATTAATCACCCTTATTAAACTCTCCAGATAATTTTCCATAAATTGACGTTATTTAACTGGTTTTGACTGCTATGATTGAGCAATGTGTGGTATTTGCCCAATATACCACAACTAAAGGCTGTTCTTAGGACATAGCTTTTAGCTGTGGTATATTGGGCAAATACCACAAACCCCTGAGGTGCCTTATTCCTATTATAAACTGGTTACCAACTTAGTTAGAACAGTAAAAAGTATGTTTTTGTCATTCCCCTGACACACATCTGATATACCATGGCTTTCAACCAATCAGCCTTCAGGGCTCAAACCAGCCAGTTTATAATTGTAAATAAATCCAGTTTGCAGCATGTGCATAACTATAGATAAATCAGACAGGAGAGTTTGAGTGATGAAAGTTGGACAGAGGATCTGGAAATCTCTGCAAGAAACACTTGGATGAATGAATTAAAAAATAATGTTATGTTATTTTCTGTCAATTGTGCCGTTATTATGTGCCAGATGTTAAGACTTCAAAACGTTATAAATGGCCTATTTGCAAGATTTACTTGTTATTTCATAGGCTACTGACTAAAATCAGGGGTTATATTGCAATTCAACTTTGCCATGGTTTGCTGAGCTAGATGCAGGTAGCCTATAGCCCCTGATATGCCAAAATCTAATTTCAGGTAAAAATCCACAATGAAACTGACATTAAATGTGGAGAATGATACATTTACAATAGAGCTGTGACCATGATCACAATTGATAACTTCCAATTTAATTAACTAAACATGACCATTAAAAATGGCATAATAACACAACGCTACAACAACAAACGGAATTCTAGGCAATTTATTACATCTGGTTGCCAGCTCCAGGTAGGCTACACAAGTGGCACAAATTTATTTGCAATGACTCCAGTGATATCGTCATTTCAATATATATTTATTGTATTTTTATATATATACATTTTTATTTTTTCAAGTATTTTCTTAACCCTAGTTCTTGAACTGCATTGTTGGTTAAGGGCTTGTAAGTAAGCATTTCACGGTAAGGTCTACACCTGTTTTATTCGGAACATGTGACAAATACAATTTGATTTGAAATGGTAGGCTACAGTAGCCTGCAATGGCATATAAGTTAATAGCCTACTTGATGGCCAACAGATGCAAATGCAGCCAATCATTCTCCACAATTAATGGAATTTTCATTGTGGACTTTTTCCATAACACAAGCTACATAACCATTTCCACTCGCGCAGTCCTGCAGACCCTTGAACTGAGCATGCGTAAAACCCTTCGCTTGATACTGTTATCCATAAGAAAAGTCTACATCAGAATGCAGTTTACTTTAGGCCACCTCTGAGCGAATTTATCTAAAGAGCTCTGGTGCGCATTAGGTCGTTTTCCAATGCGTTGTATCAGTTCTAGCACGTTAATGTATTTTTTGGGGAAAAGGGATGTCTCCATAATGAGGATTCTAAATAGCCTACCTACAACTGGTCAAAAGTTATCACGACGTGCGCGCGTGCTACTATGTCGCGGTGACTCAGCTGCCTCTGCTGCAGCACTTCTCTTCAACCAGCGATCTCAACGCACACACACCCCTCCAGCCCTCCACCATTCCACCATTCATTCACATACACAGTAACAGTCTGCTTACTGCCTGATAGTCAGCAGCAGCAGGTCACAGTGAAATATATATATCTTTTTAGAAATGCCATAGCGGCCGCGGTGCAATTTAGAAGTAGACCAAAAACCCGCCACCCGCGACCAATACATTTTCCCCGCAAATTGTTTTATTTTTATTGCAACAATAATAACAACATTACACATCAATACAGGGACATTCATGGGAATAAAATGAAATAATAAAACACCAGGCGACCGTAAAAAAATTATTCTGGACATTTTAGATGTGACAAGGCATTGAGACATTAACAGACATCCAGAGACATGACTTCTAATCATTTTTTCCTACTTTAAGTTTCACAAGTTTGAGGGATTTGTAAAATTGTAACAGTTCAATTAAAAAAATACAAAATAAGGAATTTTCCCACCCTATTTACATTTTATGAATATAATATTTGGCCAAGAGAATAATAATGTTAATAAAATAGTTATAAGTAGAATTACAAGGATAAGCATAATTCCATTTAACGTCATCAAAGGTAATTTTGGAGATTTTATACACAGCCGTTCATGAATTTCAATCCATAGTTTACTAGAATGGCGGCATGAAACAAATACATGTTCTAAAGATTCTGAATCAGAGGAGCAAAAAACACAAGGTGTTTTGTCAAAATGTAACATTTTGTGCAATAAATAATTAACAGGGTAGATGGGAGAAAATATTTAAAATTAGTTTCTTTAAATGTTGGGATAACTGGACAATTAAGGTAAAAGGTTATGGCTTTTGACCATAGCAGGGGTTGGTCACTTCCATAGCAATATATTGAATTATAATCACAAAAAATTACTTAATTAACTGCAAATCGTATCCACTTATCATTGAATTTTTTATCCAAAAGGTTAAAGTCCTTAATTTGTAAACTTGGAAAAGTGGAAACAACCTCATAATGTAACAGTGTTCTTAATACGTCCAAAATAAAGGAAGTGGAATTGCTTTGCAAACCTTAATATATTCTCTCTGAGTAATATTAACCTGAAATTTCCTAATGAACTCATCAAACGGCAGAAACTCCCCAATGTTGTCTAACAAATCACATACAAACTTAATACCCTTGTCAACCAAAGGCCTTTGAAAATGGATTTCCTATTCATTTTAATAGCGCTATTATTCAAATCACTGTTTTATTGGGGGGAAATTGTGCTTGAATATTCTTTTCCCCCCCCAAAATTTGCCCGATGTAACTTAGACAATTTCACAGGTAATTTTGGAGGGTCAAAATCACATTTATTTTGGAATTCAAGTTAGAGTGTATTAAACAGACTGTTAGGGATATGATACCACATAGAGGTAGGATTAGACAGACATCATTTCAACTGTTTAATTTAGGAAAAGGGCAGTATCATCTGCAAATTGACTGAAATGTATCTTAACCAAAAATACGGAAGTTTACAGACACTTAGGTTGGAGTCATTAAAACTCGTTTTTCAACCACTCCACAAATTTCTTGTTAACAAACTATAGTTTTGGCAAGTCGTTTAGGACATCTACTTTGTGCATGACACAAGTAATTTTTCCAACAATTGTTTACAGACAGATTATTTCACTTATAATTCACTGTATCACAATTCCAGTGGGTCCGAAGTTACACTAAGTTGACTGCCTTTAAACAGCTTGGTAAATTCCAGAAAATTATGTCATGGCTTTAGACGCTTCTGCTAGGCTAATTGACATCATTTGAGTCAATTGGAGGTGGACCTGTGGATGTATTTCAAGGCCTACCTTCAAACTCAGTGCCTATTTTGCTTGACATTATGGGAAAATCAAAAGAAATCAGCCAAGACCTCAGAAAGAAATTGTAGACCTCCACAAGTCTGGTTCACCCTTGGGAGCAATTTCCAAATGCCTGAAGGTACCACATTCATCTGTACAAACAATAGTACGCATGTATAAACACCATGGGACCACGCAGCCATCATACTGCTCAGGAAGGAGACGTGTTCTGTCTCCTAGAGATGAACATACTTTGGTGCGAAAAGTGCAAATGAATCCCAGAACAACAGCAAAGGACCTTGTGAAGATGCTGGAGGAAACAGGTACAAAAGTATCCATATCCACAGTAAAACGGGTCCTATATCAACATAACCTGAAAGGCCACTCAGCAAAGAAGAAGCCACTGCTCCTAAACCGCCATAAAAAAGACAGACTACGGTTTGCAATTGCACATGGGGACAAAGATCATACTTTTTGTAGAAATATCCTCTGGTCTGACAGAACTGTTTGGCCATAATGACCATCGTTATGTTTGGAGGAAAAAGGGGGTGGCTTGCAAGCCGAAGAACACCATCCCAACCGTGAAGCACGGGGGTGGCAGCATCATGTTGTGGGGGTGCTTTGCTGCAGGAGGGACTGGTGCACTTCACAAAATAGATGGCATCATGAGGGAGGAAAAGTATGTGGATATATTGAAGCAACATCTCAAGACATCAGTCAGGAAGTTAAAGCTTGGTCGCAAATGGGTCTTCCAAATGGACAATGACCCCAAGCATACTTCCAAAGTTGAGGCAAAATGGCTTAAGGACAACAAAGTCAAGGTATTGGAGTGGCCATCACTTTGCCCTGACCTCAATCCCATAGAAAATTTGTGGGCAGAACGGAAAAAGCGTGTGCGAGCAAGGAGGCATATAAACCTGACTCAGTTACACCAGCTCTGTCAGGAGGAATGGGCCAAAATTCACCCAACTTATTGTGGGAACCTTGTGGAAGGCTACCCGAAACATTTTACCCAAGTTAAACAATTTAAAGGCAATGCTACCAAATATAATTGAGTGTATGTAAACTTCTGACACACTGGGAATGTGATGAAAGAAATCAAAGCTGAAATAAATCATTCTACTATTATTCTGACATTTCACATTCTTAAAATAAAGTGGTGATCCTAACTGACCTAAGACAGTGAATTTTTACTAGGATTAAATGTCAGGAATTGTGAACCTGAGTTTAAATGTATTTGGCTAAGCTGTATGTAAACTTCTGACTTCAACTGTATATCATCAAGGTTTTTTTTCAGCCTATTGGCATAGACATGCGCTAGTAACTTATAGTCAGTTACCAACAACGTGAGAGAGTCCTTCTTTGGTTTGGGCATTAGAACTATTTGTCCCTGTCTCAAAGAAGGAGGTAAGATAGCATTGTCAATATCCTCTTTGTAGACCGAAAGCAATAACTGTCTAATATCAGGCCAAACATCTCGATAGAATTCAGCTGTCAGGACAATTCGGTCCAGGAGATTTACCTGTAGGAATTAGTTTAATGGCTTGGTCTAACTCAGTAATATCTAAATCGGAATCACAGAGTTGCTTAAACCTTTCTTCTATAGGGTTAACAGAGTTATTAACAGAATCAAAAAAGGAAATCCAAGTCGCCTTCCGAAAGATGAGATTAATACAGTGTACTGTCGAAAGAGTGTATTTCCTTATTAATCACTTCAAGATCATCAGATATAGTGTCGTTTTCATAAATGGATGAAATTATTTTCCTAGTTTGCCTACTTTTCTCCAAATTAAAGAAATAAGATGTGTTTTTTCCACCTTTCTCAATCCATTTGGCCTTTGAACGGATGAAGGCACCCTGTGCTATATCGTTGTATATGTTGTCCAGTTCATCGTTTTCAAAGTAGCCCAATTTACCGGAATTCATTCGTGAACATGGCAACACTGCCAATGGTTCAAGCATTTGTTGTTGTTGTTGCTTTGTCTCGTGCTGCGTCATTAGAAAAAAAATACCGTTTCCCTCTCCAGTGATGCCTCAACTGAAGTCGGTTTAGTGATGTAAATATAAGCTTTTCGTTGGACGGTGAATACCATGTGTATATACGACTGATACAACTTCGAAAATTGATCTGATCTCAGCGGAAAGGCTGCTATGTATAGCATTGTCAGTATTCTATACATGTGCTTGGCACAGAAAAGTACATTTTTGTGCTTTTCGATTTACTGCTAGCATAGCAACTGGCCCTAAACTGTTGTGACAAACCTGCAGGGTAGCCTAGTGCTTCTTGACCTGTAAGAAGGAAGGTCAGAGGTCAACATGTTGCATGATAATAGAATAGGCTAGTAAGGCTACATAACCAAGTTTCTATGGTGTTCCATATAATTACATATTAGAACTATATGGTGTCTTCAATGTTGTTATTCTGCATGGTGGTCAATTGTCAAATATTTTCTTGACACATACATCCTTTTCTCCTGTGGTCTCGTCATTCATTTTGTCAGCTCTTGCTTTCTCCCTTATAGGTGTCTCTTGGACTGTTTGGTTTTTGGTGTTTCCAGCATCGTGGACAAGTGCAAGTTCAGAATGTTTTGTCTTTTACAGTATGTTCACTTGTCTCTCTCTCTCTCCCTTGTTTTCCCCTGTCTGCCTGTATGTATCTGTCTGTGTCTGCCCGTATCTGTGCATGTCCCACCACAGCTCCACTATGGACAAGAGCAACACGGTGAAGCTCTTTGTGGGCAACCTGGCTCTAGACACCACCCAGGAGGAGCTTTCTGCCATCTTTGAGGCGTACGGCCAGGTGGTCAGCTGCAGCGTTCTCCGACAGTTCGCCTTCGTACACCTACAGGTAGGCTGTAGATATCCCATAGGGAGGACTAAGGTCTAAGTCCCAATTCTCTTCAGTTCTTCTAAAGTGTACACTTGCACACTCTTCGTCATGGATTTCACAATGATCTAAATGCCTTCCAGCCAATGTTTACACCAACCGATCCTATTCTTTTAAATCCCCGACGGCGAGTGCACTACAGAACTGTGTGTTTGTCAATTTTAAATGGTGATTGTTTTTGTGTGTACGTAGGCTACATTGAGTTGATATGGTACAAAATGTATTTCCTCATTGAGTTTTCCTCACGTTAAAGTTTCCTAATCTAAATGAATGTCTTATTATTTTGACATTTACTTTGTTTACTAATCAAATCTACTCCCAGGGTGAGGGTGCTGCGGAGCGGGCCATCAGGGAGCTGAACGGCAGGGAGTTCCGGGGGAGGAACCTGGTGGTAGAGGAGTCCCGGGGCAGACCTCTCCACTCCACCAAGGTGTTTGTGGGGAACCTGTCGGGCATGTGCACCACCGAGGACCTCCAGGAGCTCTTCCAGACCTTTGGTAAAGTGCTGGAGTGCGACAAAGTCAAAGGTGAGCCACGCCCCTCCTCATTGAGGGGTACTCCACGAGAAGGGAGTACCCCTACGAGGGTGTCTCAGGGGGATTTGGGATATGCAATGAACACATTTCCACTTCACACATGTATGTAATACACACTTGTACATGTGTTAAATAGGACAAATATAAGCACACACCAAATAGTAACGTTATTATAATGGTACTCATGAGGGTGAAGGGAGAGATTGCTCAGTATGGCGAAGGGTGAAGTTGACCCTAGATGTTGATCTTGGGTCAGTTTGCATTTCCCCCACTACTAGGGCTGCAGCTAGCCTAGTAGTCAGAGCGTTGGGCCAGTAACCGAAAGGTCGCTGGTTCGTATATACTCAAGCCGACAAGGTGAAGAGTCTGTGTCCTTGAGCAAGGCACTTAACACTAATTTGTCTGACCCTGTAAAACAACACATTTCACTCCACCAATCTGGTGAATGTGACAATAAAACATATATGTGTGTTTTAATGGTTAGGATTGGGGGAAGGGAAACTGATCCTAGATCTGTACCTAGAGGAAATCTCACTGCGGAGCTTACAGTACACTATGGCGTACCAGTGCTTGAAGTAGGCCGGCCGGTGTCGTCCAGTATGGAGTACAGACACCTAATTCTCTACCGCTGAAGTACTGCACCTCTTATAGAACAGGCTATTGGCTTTAATATATGACGGGTACCAGCACCCAAAATGAGTACCGTCACCTATTTCATTGCACTGCATACCGGTGATGGCTAGTTGAAAGTGTAAAGATCCAAGGTATTCTAAGTTGTTTGGGGCTTTTTCATTGTGCAACTTGACAATCAGGTAAGGTTTGTGTGTAGTTGTATAGAGCAGTAAGAAACGTGTGTGTATAGAGCGGTAAGGTGTGTGTGTGTGGCATGCCCGGTGTGGTTCTAACTGGTGTCCCTGTGCTCAATGACAGCCAGGCTCTCCTCTTCTGCAGGCTACGCCTTCGTGCACATGGAGAACAAGGAGGAGGCTCTTCAGGCCATCGAGGCCCTCCACGGCACCTCCTTCAAGGGACGCCCGCTCTCCGTGGAGCTCTCCAAGGTGCTGTAGCACGATGCACTGACATGGAATAGAATCCCTTGACTGGCACTCCCCCCACCCCCCCATTCAAGTCAATTGGCCTTGTTAATGGAGGACCGGTGACCATTTTGAGTGTACCCATGAGGGTGCAGCCAAATTGCTGTGGTCTGAGGGGTGATGCCTGTTCTAGTGATTCTATTTTTGTGTACTACATTACCCATACTGCCCTATCTTGTATATCCTCGTATATCCACTATGATGTTGAAGGCGTTCCTGAAGGTTTAGCATGGTCTACAACTGCAGTGGTTCTCAAACCTCTCCTCGCAGACCCCCAGCCATTACATGTATTTTAATTATTCCACAGCTAGGACACCTGATTCAACTTGTCAACTAATCATCAAGCCCTTGACTAGGTGAATCAGGTGAGTTAGTTTAGGACTACAACAAAATTGCGAAATGTCTGGGGGTCCCCGAGGTGAGGTTTGAGAACCCCTACAGTACCTATAATGCTCTGAGTTGTAGGCTAGATCCGGTTGTCTCTTACTAAAGACAGTTCCGGAAGCTCGCTAACAAATGGTGTCCGTCTCTGTGTCCATGCAGGTGCAGCCCTCCAAGCAGACCCCGACGGGGAAGATCCCCTGTGTGAGCTGTGGGAAGCAGGGCCACTACGCCGGGGAGTGCCCTGTAGGGAAGTCCTCTCTGGAACAGTACCAGAGCCAGGCAGCTGTGCTAGCTGCAGCCGCCGCCGCCGCAGCCGGCCTGCCCCTCCAGGTCCAGCAAAGCGTCCACAACTCTGTCTACAACACCTCGACCTTTGACCCCACCTACGCGGCGTTGACGGGTCTCACCACCGGCACGCGAGCGGAAGGCAACCCCGTCAACCAGGCGGTGTATGGTGCCCTGGCAACGCAGGTCTACGGCGCTAACGTGGCCAATCAGCTCTATGGGGTCCAGGCAGCCAATCAGGCGGCAGCGTTGACGCAGGCGGGCGCCACGCAGGTGTATGCCAGCTCCATGAACCCCAGCCACGCCGCTCTCTACGGTCAGCTCAGTCAGATTGCCGCCAGCCCCGCTGCAGCGTCCGCTGCTGCCGCCTACTCCACACCAGTTTACGCGCATGCCATGGCTAACCACCACCACCCGGGGGCCATCTACCTGGCAGCACCTGGCGTAGAGATGCCTGCGGCCGCCGCGGCAGTCAACCAGGCCTACGCCATGGCGCCGGCGCTCTATGGGGGTGCCCAGCATGCCTACGGCCACTTGGGGATGGGTGCCGCCATGAGCGCGTCGGCAGATCCTTCGGCGGCCATCTTTGAAGCAGCGAGGGTGCAGCACTACTTCGCCCAGGGACAGCAGGTTCTGGCTGAGCAGCAGAACGCGGCGGCAGTGGCGGCGGCACAAGCGGCAAAGTCTGGAGAGAGGGACCGGAGTCCACTGAGGCGCTCTGCGGGGTCCCTGCTGCCCGATCCTGTCATGAAGCCCTTCATGTACCAGAGAGCCCCCAAGCAGCGCCGGCCGCTGCTCCCCACCCCCGCCGGGCGAGCTGCAGAGGAAGCAGCGGAGGCTGCAGAGGACCCCATGGCTAGGTACTACCACTTCCTTCTCTTCTTATCCAACCCTCTGACCCTTCACGATTTAGTTAACTTTACACCTAATTACCAGTCGAGAAAGTCCACTAAGTCGAATTTTGACTTAGTCTCCCATTGACATCATCAGTGCTGGACTTAAGTAGAAGTTAGTATTCGCCCCAATGCTTTTAGGAGCCCTTAACCTTGATCTCTTTATTGAAGCCTCTTCTACCCTCCCCAATGCACTACATCCTTTCTCACTACATTACCCTGTCTCACTACAAACCTTCCTCAGTGTTCAGACTTCAGGAGTGGTAGTGAACATACTTATAGGAACTGAATTGCTCAGTACATTTTCCTTCATTTCCATCAAAGACTTGCTTGACCCCTTGTACATTTTCTGAAAACCTGTTTGTGTGAAAAGACTACAATTCCCTACTGGTAGATGATCTAAATGCTCTATCTGTCCCCCTCCCTTTCTCCCTCCCTTCCTCCCTCCGTGTGGATCTTAGAGAGCAGTGCCAACAGTACGCTGAATGCTACCACCAACAGTACCAGCAGCTCCAGCAGTTACAGTAATTAGGAGAATCCTAATTTCCAGTCAAAACTTCTTTAAGTCAAGAAAGTCCACTTTAAGTCGAATTTCGACTTAGTCTTCCATTTACATCAGTGCAAGGCTAAGTGAAACTTTGACTTCAGTGGAAGTTAGGGTTCGCCCCAATGGTTTTAGGAGCACTTAACCCGTATTGAATCCTCTCTGACCCTCCCCAATGCACTACACCCTCTCCTCCTTTTCACTACGTGACCCTCGGTCTGATGTTCAGACTTCAGGAGTGGTAGTGGACATACTTCCTGGAACTGAATTGCTCAAGACATTATCTTTCAATGCCATCAGAGACTCTTAACCCCATGTACATTTCCTGAAAGCCTGTTCGTTGTGTGCAAAGACTACAATTCCCCAGTAGAGGATCTAAAAACGCTCTTTCTGAAAGGCTGT
This sequence comes from Salvelinus alpinus, assembly GCF_045679555.1. Lineage (NCBI taxonomy): Eukaryota > Metazoa > Chordata > Actinopteri > Salmoniformes > Salmonidae > Salvelinus > Salvelinus alpinus. The sequence goes on from NC_092116.1 coordinate 19,834,282, forward strand.
TTGTGTAAAAAGATTACAGTTTCCTACTAGTCCAGTCCTTGGTGTTAAAAGACTACAATTCCTTACTGGTAGATGATCTAAATCACTCTATCTTTCCCCCTCCCTCTGTGTGTATCTTAGAGAGCAGTACCAACAGTATGCTGAGTACTACCACCAGCAGCACCAACAGCACCAGCAGCTCCAGCAGTTACAGTACGCTACCTACCCTACCTACCACCCCCTGAATGGCTCTCTGTACCCCCACTCAAATGTTTGTGTGTAAAAGACTGTAATATACAATCCCTAGTAGATAATCCAAAACCCTCTTGTCTGTCTGTTTCCCTACCCTCTTTTCTCTCGCTCTTAACTTCTCACTCGATTTCTCCTTCTCCCTCCCACTTCCCTCTTTCTCATTCCCTCTCTCCCCCAGGTACTATGCGGAGTACTACCAGCAGTACCAGCAGTATCAGCAACTCCAGCAGTACCAGCAACTCCAACAGTACCAGCAACTCCAACAGCTCCAGTACGCCTACCCGCCTCCCAACCACCACGCCATAGCTGCCATCCCTGCCCACGCCATGGCGGGCCACGCCCACCACCACGGCCAACCGGCCCACGTCACGGCGCTGGACGCCGCCCTCAGGCCAGTGGTGCCCGCCTCCGCCGTGGCCGCCGCCATGGTGGCAGCGCCCAGAGTGTATGAGCCGCCGCTGCCGCCGCCACCGAACCGCAAGGAGGCCGTCCTCCGCCGAGCCCCCGAACTCTCCCTTCACACGCCTGAGCCCCCCTTCAGATAGTCACCTCCCTCGTACCCCTCTGTTTCCCCCCGCCTATCACTGTATACCACCCTCGTACCCCTCCTCACTCTCAGCGGCTGTGTGTGTCTGTGTATATCTGTGTGTGTGGGTATATTTGTGTGTACTGTGGCGGTGGGGATTTGTGTGTGAGTGTGTTTGGAGTTTAGGAGTTGTCCCTTGACTACAGTAAGAACCCAACCCCAACTTGGTCCTGGTACCACACTAACAGTGCAGTTAAAGAAGGGAAGACATTCTGTCATCTTACCACCACACAATGTTTAGCTATTGACTCTCAATGGTAGACAGGTGCCAGTAGCAGACAGTCAATTCCTTCAACATAGAGATGAGGTCAAAAATATCACAACCGATTCTTGTACTGTCTGCGCTGTGGTGTGTTGCGTAGCTCCAGGGTTGGAGGGGTCTGTGTGTCTTGTACCAGTCGGGACTGTGGTGCGTGTGCGTGTGTGTGTGTGTGTGGGAGAGTGATGTTGGCTTTCTGTTGTTACGATGTAATGCACACAGTCCCACGCGTGCTGCCGTGTTCCCTCATCAGCTCTCCCCTGGGAGATTGGAGGAACATAGGCACACTGTACTATATGAAACTACCCCCTACCTCTCCTACCCCCTCCCTCCTTCCCTCACACCGCTGTAACCACAGCACTGAAAGACACTGCTGCATTTCTGACCTTATTTACTCTGTCTATACCTTAGCCTGGGTAAACCAAATTAAATGCCGGGATCACCACTGAAACAATAGAGGGTTTAACATTCAGTCTATCTATACCTACCTCTGACAATGAGAGCACGGAGATTAGCTGGTTAGAATATGAATGGTCTGCCTTCTGTCCATACAGTTTATCAGTCAGTCAGTTGCAGGGTTGGGGTCCATTTCAATTAAATTCAGTGAATTTAAAATGGAATTGACCCCATCCCTGGTCAATAGTTTGGAGAAGAATGACACGTTTTAGGGACAAAGTTTTCTATGTACTGTACTACTAGAGTCTTACTGCATCAGTGCATTTTGAGAGGCCTTTTAAAGTAGGAATTATTTTAGTTTCGTTTTTTTGTAATGTAAGTTGTTGTCGGGTTGATGAAGATTACATTCTAACCCCTCAGATCAAGTATGAATTATTTTATGGATTTATAATTAAGTTCACTTTTTAGACTTGCTAGAGAATTTCAATGAGGTTAAAGGAAAACTCCACCCAAAACCTATATTTTGGTGTTTGTTTCATTAATCCATTGTTGACATAGTCCCAAAATGTTTTTGTCAAGTTTTCAACGATATGTAACTTTCAAAATACAGATCATCCCTGTATGATCCATTTTGCATCATATGATGCAGCGTTTTGAAAGTTACATATCTTGAAAACTTGATTGCTGACAAGTAAAACATTTTGGGACTATGTCAACAATGGACTAATGAAACAAACACCAAAATATTGTTTTTGGTGTGAATTTTCCTTTAACATTGTGCCTAAGCGTTGTCTGAACTGCATATAGTGGAGGGAAGATCTCCTTTTTGAAGTGCTTTTGTTCTTACACGTCAGTCTTTTTAATCTGCGATGGAGGGAAAAGGGTTCGGATAATGTGACGTGATGATTTTTTTGTGGTGCGGTAAAGTTCACACCGATGATATGACGATGAGAGATGGAGCAGTATCTTTCAGTCGCCCTGTTCCGACGTATCCTTGCACCCCGCTGTAAGACGACTCACTACCCCCGTACCCCGCTGTGTCCTTCCTCTTCTCCCTGTGATTTTAGTGATGTAGTATTTTATCTTGCATATAATCTCTCTGTCTCTCACACACACACACAGTTTCATCTGTGGGATCTCGACGATCAGGAAAAAAAACACCCTTTCTTGTTATGCTTGTTGCTTGCCTTGTTTCTGACCGTGTTTTTAGAACTATTTAAAATATTTCTTTTTTTTTAACAAAAAGAAAAAAGGCATGCTTTTTAATATGTATACTACACATACCCACCATTTAAAAATAAAGAATGTTTCTGACTACTGTGAGGAAAAGAAAAAACTGCGTTTCGGATGTATTTCCCCGTTCTTGTTTTTACGTTTTTTTTCGTCTTTCTTACTCCTTCCTTGTTGTAATGACCAGACCCATATGACTGGGGACCAGGGTGGCAGAGAAAAGGAGGAGTAGCGTCTGTGTGTGCGCCCCCCCTAGTCTGCCTCGTGGATGGGGTAAGTCTGGTCTGGGGTCAGCGCTCCTCTCTCCAGCCTCACCCAAACTCTAGGCCTATAGCACAGTCAGACAGACCCTGGGTGCGTGCCAATAAAATGTATTTTCTCCTCAACTGTACACTTGTTCACTTCCCTTTACTGTTGCGAGAGGAAATGCCTGAAATGAGGTTGTTTTTATTCTGCCAACTCATAGGCCAGGTGTATTCCCTACGAGGTCCGGATCCTGCTGGTGTTCTGTTCTACCTGATCATTAATTGCACCCACCTGGTGTCCCAGGTCTAAATCAGGCTTTGACGTTCAGAGTTGAGTTTGAGGGTTCTAGGCCATGCCTCTGCTAATCCTATGTTTTTAAGATATGTGGGAAGTTGTGAACAAGTGTACACTTCAGGAGGAAAGAGATAACTGGGACATAACCCCTCGCTGGTACATCAACAAGGCATCTACTGTGTTACCATGCTGTTACCATGCGCTCATGTCTGAAAACCGCTTCCGTTACCTCTGATCTTTTTGAGTTCCACTTTGTGCCAAACTAGTGTCGATTTCATGCCATTTTAATTGCAGATTCAATGTTGAGTAGAGTGGAGCGCATTACTTGCTTGCAGATGACTCCTTGTTTTAACAATGGATGGACAAACACACACATCAGAGACCTGGGGAGAGGCACACAGATAGAATGACTGTGGGCGGGGTGCTATGTGTCTGCTCCTACCCAACAACCTCACCACCAACACCATGTGTCTGCTCCTACCCAACAACCTCACCACCAACACCATGTGTCTGTCTCTGCTGTGTTAGATGTGCATGTCACTCTGCTCTCTGTCCAAAGCCCCATACATACTGACCTACTATTCCAACTGAAATAGGTACCGGCCGCCCAGACACCACCCAGCAGGTGTGAGGTGAGAGGGGGAAGACAATAAACGTCGCGCAGGCAAATGGGAAGTGGGAACTCAATCTTCTCCACCAAGGTAATGAAACAGCACTGTCCCCCTCTCTGACTGTGCCTTGACCGAAACACCCCTCCCCCCCTCCTCGTCCGCCATCACCACCCCCCCTCCGTAGCTCCCCCTCTCACCTGCGTTGATATTGCCCGGGGGGCTTCTTTTGGGGGTCACTGCTCACGCTGTGATGTCTTCTACCAGACTTCCAGTGACTTGTCCTGTCTCTCACCATGCAGCACCTACAGTGACTGGGCTGTCAGTCTCTCTGTCGTGCTGATGTGTGTCTGAGAGAGACTATGTGTGTGTGACTGACTACATGTTTGAGAGCCAGAGACTGTGTAGGTGAAAGAGTGAGTGAGTGTGTCACTGACTCTACGTGTCTGAGAGAGTGTGTGTGTGTGTGTGTGTGTGTGTGTGTGTGTGTGTGTGTGTGTGTGTGTGTGTGTGTGTAATGTCGTTGGTGTTTTGAGGCTTGGTACATGTGGATCCCCCGCCCCCGCTAGTGACTCCTACACCGCCGTATTCGCCGCCCCTCCCCCCAACCCATCCCCCTCTGCGCCTGTCCGCCGTACACAGCTTGCTGCCGCCGCCGCCTGCCGCCATCTTGGATCTAGGCTGGGCTCTGTGGATCAGCAGCTCCCGACTGGCCACACCCACCCCTGGCTATGGCTGTAACCATAGAGACCTATTGAATGACAATGGACACCGTGTATGGTGGCCTAGTGGGGTCACACGGCTGGACAGAGTATAAACTCATCAGAGACTTTGTAGGGCGAGAGTTTTTTTGCTTTGCTAAAACTGTGATGCTGGGTTTGCCATGGCTGTGTATGGGAGTTTAATCACTATTCACCACCTCCTTGCAGTTGAATGACTCAAGTCAAACTTATCTAATTAAATCCGATAACCTGACCTTGCTCTGGAGGATAACATTTGGAATAGGTTTTTTAACAGCGAGTTCCCTATGGCCCTCTCGCCCTATCAAAAACGTCCTATAAGACAGACCGGCCCAGTAAGGGACCAACTACCTGCAGATTCACTGTAATCTCAGGACTCCTATAGGACTTCTTTGGTATGGGGACTATCTCTCTCCTCGAGGTAGCTGCTGTCCCTACACCAACCTGCTGTATCTGCGGGTTGCAATGTGTATATCTGAATCTCCTCCTTCTGTTGAGATGATTGAATACACACACCCACTCATCTGAGTTGTCCGACATGTGGTCTGAACAGCTGAGTAGTGCGTTGCCGGTGGGGGGCAGAGACGAGACGGGGAGAGGGTTTGTTCTCCACCTCTGTCTTATGAATGAAGGAAAGGATAGATGGATGGAAGGAAATGATAGATGGATGGAATGAAGGTGAGTTGGTAATGTAGGGATCTCCAGCTCTGATCCATCCCTGTTCCCTAACTCTTCTATCCTGACCATGGGGGGCCCTACACGAAAGTCATAAACACTGGTTCTGCACAAAATAAACTGAGTAGTCTACCACTGCACTAGGTGGTTTTTGATGCGTTTTGGCCAATATCCCTCTTTAAAAAACTTTAATGTTATGCCTGTGTTCGTTTCCCAAAAGAACTTGAAAGCCCATTTTAATACATTTGATATGAGGGTAATCGATACAAATCTCCCCTTAAGGTTCACAAAAATAGAACTGATTCTTCAATCTCCATGATCAGGATGTGATGCTCTTTCCCACACAGTCCCCTCTCACTCTGACCTGGATGTGTGGAGTCTGACTCTCTGGTGTTTGAGTAAATGTAGCCAGCCATGAAGTTCTCCTGGTCTTCTCCCTATTGGCTCACACTGACTGACAACCTCATGGCTGCTCCCTCTCTCTTCACAGCACAGGACAGGGAAGCCATCAATGCTGCCTTACACATAGAAGCTCAACTCCGATGCTCACCCCGTTCCCTGAAGTGTGCACTTGTTCACTCCCTCTTAAGGATGTGAGGGGGGGGAGCATTCGATTGTTGTAGACAAAGTATACCATGTCTCCAATACCAATCCCATGGTTTTAAATCCTCACGGAGTGAATGAGTGCACATTTGAAAGCGAGGGGACAGAATTGGAATTGGGCCACAGTTTTGCGCCCTGGGTCGACACCAAGTCTACTGTCGGTCACACTTAATAACGTTGTTGCCCCAATGCTACCTAGTCACATCAAATATTACATTCTCACAAGCAAGAACTTACTTGTAACTACGCTGTAACTAAGTTGACTTTATTGAGAATCTGGGCCCAGTCAAGTGTAGTTACAGTGTAATGGTGTGTGATTACATTTGGTTAGGGAAGAAGCTATATATAGACTTACTACAGTATAAAGGCAGCTTGATGTAGTGCTAGCTCTTATTGTTATCTAATACCTATGATCTTACTCTGGGGGATTTAATTTCTCTTGGTGTTGGAGGAGACATTTTTAGGGAGAAAGAGCATCTTTGTACACCAAACTGGATTGTTGTGGTGATGTTTTGCAATGGATCGATGTTGAGTCATTTGTTACTTTAAGCACATTTATAGGAAAAACTTAAACAAAGAATCAGCATGCTTGACGGAGATGAAGGGGGACATTTCCTCGGTGTGAAATTGTTCACATCTGTTAAAAGAAAACCCTAAAACTCATTATAATCTGGCAGTGTGATTTTAATTTGACATTTTTTCTTCAATGTGCATTATAAGAAAGTGCATAAACTAGTTTACTATACTAAGCAAGGCATGAACAGTGGCCTTTTTATAACGCACATTGCTGAATAAGTGTCCAATTAAATCACACTGCCAGATGATGAGTTTTAAAGAATTTTGCACCATGAAAATGTTGCCCAAAATGTATTATGACTAATGAATAACCCAATTGACTATAATGTATACTTCCTTTCTCCTTGCATTGCTTATGTCTTGAGGCACTGTACCGTCTGCATGGCATTCCCAAATAAATGAGTATTGAAATAAACGTCATGTTTTATTCTCTCTTTAATCACAATAAGGCTAATTTTAAAAGCGTTTAGCAAAAAACTTGTAGCCACTTTTTTAATAAGCAGTTATATGTGCCATTTAATTATATTTTTGTTATAAAATATTTGAGATATATGTTATACTGTAGGCCTAAATTACTTTGTTTGAATGTATTATGCTGTTTAGCCTTCTGACATTCATATGGAATGTATACATGGAAAATACATAGCACGGCTGGGGGTCCCCGAGGACCGGTTTGAAAATGGATGGAATAAGCCTATCCCAGTCGATTCGCTCGATTGAAAATGATATCTTTCTACATCTTAAGATACACTGTATGTGTATGATTTATAATGACACATCTGTATCTTCAGCACAAGATGTAGCTGTACAGACATTTAAGTTATCTGAGGTCTGTATTTATTATTGGAGTCGGTGTGAGGGGTATAGAGCCTGAGAGACAGCGAAAGTCTAAACGGAATCCTTGGGATGTCCCAACTCAGAAGTCAGTTCACTGCAGTTCAAATTTAAAATGATAAAAGGGCCATTTCACAATTGTTCAACTTCATATTCATCATTTAGAGCACCACCCCAACATCAACGTAATGTGAAAATGGCCCATTTCTATGTTTTGTATTAAAAAAGATAGAGGAAGATTTTAAGTCATCGGTATGCATCGTGATTTTAAACAATTATGAGTAGGCAGTAATTACTAATTGCCTCCTGATTGTCCACTAATTGGTTGATGACATTGGAAATACTTTTCTATCTTTTTTACTACAAAACATAGAAATGCAACATTTTCACATACACATACGAAGTGGTAGGGCACCCAAGCTCACAGAACGGGACTGCTGAGTGCTGAAGCGCGTAGCGTGTAAAAATGGTCTGTCCTCGGTTGCAACACTCACCGAGTTCCAAACTGCCTCTGGAAGCAACGTCAGCACAAGAACTGTTCGTCGGGACCTTCTTGAAAGGGGTTTCCATGGCCGAGCAGCCGCACACAAGCCTAAGATCACCATGCGCAATGTCAAGCACCAGCTGGAGTGGTGTAAAGCTCACCCCTGTTGGACTCTGGAGCAGTGGAAACGTGTTCTCTGGAGTGATGAATCACGCTTCACCATCTGGCAGTTTCATGGACAAATCTGTGTTTTTGGTTGGATGCCAGGTGAACGCTACCTGCCCAAATGCATAGTGCCAACTGTAAAGTTTGGTGGAGGATGAATAATGGTCTGGTGCTATTTTTCATGTTTCGGGCTAGGCCCCTTAGTTCCAGTGAAGGGAAATGTTAACACTACACTCAACATACAATGACATTCTAGACAATTCTGTGCTTCCAACTTTGTGGCAACAGTTTGGGGAAGGCCCTTTCCTGTTTCAGCATGACAATGCCCCAGTGCACAAAGCGAGGTCCATACAGAAATGGTTTGTTGAGATCGGTTTGGAAGAACTTGACTGGCCTGCACAGAGCCCTGACCTCAACCCAATCGAACACCTTTGGGATGAATTAGAACGCAGACTGCGAGCCAGGCCAAATCACCCAACATCAATGCCCGACCTCACTAATGCTCTTGTGGCTGAATGGAAGCAAGTTCCTGCAGCAATGTTCCAATATCTAGTGGAAAGCCTTCCCAGAAGAGTAGAGGCTGTTATAGCAGCAAAGGGGGGACAAACTCCATATTAATGCCCATGATTTTAGAATTAGATTTTCAAGGAACAGGTGTCCACATACTTCTGATCATGTAGTGTATGTTGATGTTGGGGTGGTGCTGGAGATGATGAATATGAGGTTGAAAAGTGGTGTTATTGCCCTTTAAGGTTAGGGTAAGGGTAGAGGTTACGCTTAGGGTGTAGGGGACAGATGTACCAAGGATCCCGGATAGTGCTGCCCACCAGAGGCAACAGGTGCACTCCACAAGCTTTTGCTTATAAATTATCTCAGTAAGCGGTGCGATTGACGTCTCCATCCCGCTCAGTCCTCCCTGCCCCAGGATAGGTCAACTCCCCAACCACAACCCCGCCCATTGCACCTTTTTAGGGTGAATCCGATACCTGTGCGCCCGGTGTCTCACTTTTTGGGGTGCGATCACGTGTGCTACTTTCGGAAAGAAGCACCCGCCAAGCATAGCTTCTGGTAGTGGGAGCTGCACCTCCGCCGCAGTCTGTACTCTGCCTCCGCCTCTCTTCTTTCTCCTGACCAGCACACCTGACAGACAGCGAGTCTTCAAGCCCAAGGAGGGTTCTTTCTCGTTTCTTTTCTACATAATCAGAGGGGGGTACTAGAAACCCCAACAAGGCGTGATGATGGCTGTCGAAACCCAAGCGCAATACAGCACCTCTTATATGATGAACGAGGAACACCAGTACATGACGCCAGAGGATGAGTGGGACAGGGACCTACTGCTGGACCCCGCCTGGGAGAAACAGCAGCGAAAGGTAGGCCACGTTTGGGATCGGGCGGTGGGTGAGTGAAGTCACTGTGGCGGTTGAGTGTTGGCTGGAGCGGCCGTTGTGCGTTACGGGCGCTTGTGTGTTTGGCTTGAGTCCAGCCCACTCGTTGCGCGTGTTTTATGAGTTCAACAAGTACCCACGGGCAGAACCAAATGGATGTCACGTAGGCTACTAAAGCCCTTTAAAAGTGATTAAAGTTGTCAAATGAAACAGCATAAGCGACCGAGAGAAAGAGTGGGTGGTTGCGTCTTGGCTGCTGAGCTAAGGATTTGGCGCACGGACCTGCCCCCTCAGTTCTGGAAGCTATGAGCAGAGCGGTTAGATATTTCTTGTCTTTCACTTATTTACCTGCCAGAGGCACTTATATATATCCACCCCCCACATATTTAAGCTAACCAATGCAACAAATAGGGACTTTTACGCACGACATTTCCAACAGGTCACCATGCACTATAGGCACAACTTGACCAATTACAGAAATCCTAAGCTATGTTTCTGCCTACCAGTCAATAGTTATGCCTACACAATAAAAGCAGGCCTATGCACATAGAGAAATACGTTGATATATTAGAAACGGAATGCTAGTTACTCTATCTCTCAAAACTACAAGTTGTCACTCGGAGGGAGAGTGTCCATTATTATTTTGTGCTTGAGGAAGTGTCTTGTAGCCTAGAGTAGAGAGTTGTGAAGGGACCTGGGCCCACCCGTTGTCTTAGGATCAGTTGGCCTTGCCCTACTCGCCGAAGGGGTTGACAGGTGCGTTTAATGAGCTCTAGCTGTCAAACCTAAAAGTCAAATGGGCTGATGTGACAGTTAGCGATGACGTCTGCCTCGCCTGCATGTGCTCTATGATCTGGCCTAAACTTGGATGGGGACAACCATACTACAATAGGGAATTCATTGAGCATATGACCAAACTTCTACTGGCCATACATGACCGTTCGTCAGCTAAGCGGTCATAGGTTTACATTTCTATATTTGGGCACCCATAACTTTGGCCTGTGGTTAGGCCTATGTATACTTAATTACCATTAATTTACCAGAACAAAAAAATCGCTGTGTATATGCATACAAGCATTCATTAGGAAATGTATGGAGACATATGAGGTCTTGTGTCCATAGAAGTCAGTCATTCTATATTCTATTTCTTAGTTTGAGTCTATGGAACTCCCTTGTCTCACTATGATGGGACAGTTTCCTTCACACAGTGACTGTACAGGAGCTCACAGGGCCTTAAGGGTGAGAGACGTCAACAGATGGCCACTCAGGAGGAGAGGAGGAATGGAGGAGTGGAGGAATGGAGGAGAGGAGAGACAGGGCTCATATAGAAGTACACCAACGGTTCGTTTCAGACCCACGAATAAACATGTCCTAAAAATACTCCTGAACACTTTCTGTTCCTCCCCCATCTCTCGCTCTCTTTTCTACTCCCTTCTCCCTCTCCCCTTCTTTCTATCTCTCTCCCTCTTCTATCTCCTGGCCAGTTCCCTCTCCAACAGTCTTTCTCACACCTTCTCTGTTTCTCAACAAGTTGTTGTTTAGCTGTTTATCTTCATAGAGCGTAAGTCGATATGTGCCTGTCAGCCGCACACACACAGACACACTCACCCCGCTTACCCCCCCCCCCCCCCCCCCACCCCCCCACACACTTTAAGGAACAGCTCAAGAAGCTGATATCATAAATATAGAAAGCTGCATCATTCCGTGGTGAAATGGATCTGAAAGAGGCTCTGGGCACCTGTTCTAACCCCATGCTCCAGATTTCAGTGGAAAAACCCTTGGCTGCAGGCAGGCTCAGTAATAAAGTGTTTGTCAACACACTGTGACTCTGTTGAATATGATACGGTTTCAGAAATGGACGACACACTCATTTTAGTTTATTGCCACTGCCAGTGACTTGTACATTTTGACTTTGGGTGTATATTTATCTATATAACCTTCATGTATAGGGTTGGATTTTGATATTTCACTTGGTCCTAAGTGGTGAAGTAGTGCGATTGACCAAGGTTCGAACCAGTGCCGCAAGACTGTGTTAGCCCGTTGAGCTAAAGCCTAGGTAATAGCCTAACACGAAGCGCTAACACAAGTCTTCAGGTCTCAAGGCAAGGTTTTTTGTCACTAAGTTTACAAGCCACTAGTGTCATTAGCATGTTACAGTGGTGTGATATATTGTATCTGAGCGGTGGCCGCCTAAGCATTTCAGAATGAAAGGATGATGGATGAGAGGAAGGTGTAAACGATTCCTTTTCACACACCCTGTCCTGTCTCTGGCCTTACCTCTGTCACAGCCATTCTTTTCTGCAAATAGAGAGCTATTTTACATGATTTGATCCAATACTTTTATGTGAAAGTGCCGTAAGCCTAAGAAGGCATAGTGTATTGTACGTTTCTACTGTATTTAAAGTTCTGTGTAACTGATGCAATTAAAAAAGGTTACTATAACGTTATTAAGCATCTTATTTAACCTTCATTTAACTAGGCAAGTCAGTTAAGAACAAATTGTTATTTACAATGACAGCCTACTCGTCCAAACCCTCCCCTAACCCGGACGTTGCTGGGCCAATTGTGCGCCGCCCTATAGGACTCCCGATCACGGCAGGTTGGGACACAGCCTGGGAACAAACCAGGGTCTATAGTGACACCTCCAGCACTGCAATGCAGTGCCTTAGACCACTGCGCCACTCGGGAGGCACTCAAGCCCCAAGACAAAACATAAAATAGACACAGTTTACAGACTATATTATATAACGCAACACTTTAGGTTTAAGTTGAAACACATATTAGCCTGATAAACACTTCTTTAAGAACTTACTCCCTAACGAAACAAAAATGAACTTAAATTTACACCACAGAGTGTTAAGTTGGCCAAGGACGGTCCTCATCACCACAGTGATGACAGGATGTGGACTATTCACAGTCTCACACTCAGAAACAACAGACGTCAACTTAATATGATCAGGGAAGCCATTCCCCTGTGGATGGTAAGCTTACACCTTCTTCTTCTAAGAAACCCAGAATGTGAGGCTGAGGCTGCTGCCGTTATATGTAATAGGTTATATATAGGTTAGCATAGTGTTAGGATGAGCTACTGAGATGCCAAGCAGTTATTCAGCTAGCTAGCCAGTTAGTAGCTGAAAACCCAGAGTATGCAATTAGGGCTCTATAAAATCTGCGCTCAATTAAATGTTAACTACAAAGTAGCTTATGTGTACCTGGCAGAATGATATCATGATTATTTGCATCAATCCAGTGGCCGTTTGTTTTGCAAACTCTGCAATCATATGAGCGTTACAGAAACATCGCTAACCAAACAACACTCTCTTGCTGGTGGGCAACTACATCCCAAAAAATGTAATAAAAACATTTATCCCAGACCTCAAAAGTGGTCTCCTGATGCAGTTTAAGCATTGTTGTGGACTGAGAACATCCAATTGAGTTGTTTTTCTTTTTTTAAAGTGTGATTTTGAGAGTGAAAACCTGAAAAAACTGGGGGAAACGGAAAGCTGAAAAAACTGAGGGAAATGGAAAGCTGGAAACACAAACGGAGAAAAATAAATTGGGGAAAAACTAAATGGAATCAGGCTAAAAATAAAACTGATTTGATAGGGGCCTATGTAATGTGAACCACTCCACATTGGACTTATTCTCTTAGGAAGAGAATCACTCTCATAGGCTGTGTCCCAAATGGCACCCTTTTCCCTATATAGTGCACTACTTTTGATCAGATTCAGATTCAGAGCCCTATGGGCCTGTAGTGCACTAGTGCTCAAGGGCTTGGCGTGGACGCTTGAGAGCTTATCTTTGAGTAGTAGATATTGATCCATCAAGAAAACGATCACTGGTTGTTGTTGTTGTGGATACTCTCTTTCTGTAAGGCCTGTAAGCTGCTCAGGGAGCCCAAGGAAGTAGGCTTTGATGGTGTGTGTGTGTCTGTGTGTCTGTGCGTCTGTGTGTGTGTTGGTCGAGAAATAGATGTACATTTAAATCAAATCAAATTTTATTTGTCAGGTGTAGGTGTAGACAGGTGTAGACTAACAGTGAAATGTTTACTTACAGGTCCTTTTCCAACAATGCAGTTAAAGATAAGTTAAAGATAACAATTGAAATATTGGCAAAGTGAATAACGAATAATAATAATGAGTAAAAATAACATGGCTATATACAGGGAGTAGAAAATAACATGGCTATATACAGGGAGTAGAAAATAACATGGCTATATACAGGGAGTAGAAAATAACATGGCTATATACAGGGAGTAGAAAATAACATGGCTATATACAGGGAGTACCAGTACCGAGTCGATGTGCAGGGATACAAGGTAATTGAGGTAACTACAGTGCCTTCAGAAAGTATTCAAACCCCTTGACTTTCTCCACATGTTGTTGTGTTACAGCCTGAATTTAAAATGGATTAAATTGACATTTTGTGTCACTGGCCTACAAACAATACCCCATAATGTAAAGTGAAATTATGTTTTTAGAAATGTTTACTAAGTCATTACAAATGAAAAGCTGACATTTCTTGACTCAATAAGTATTCAACCCCTTTGTTATGGCAAGCCTAAATAAGTTCAGGAGTAAAAATAAGCAGACATTTAACATCCCTTTGAACATGGTGAAGTTATTAATTACACTTTGGATGGTGTACCAATACAACCAGTCACTACAAAAATACAGGCGTCCTTCCTAACTCAGTTGCCGGAGAGGAAGGAAACTGCTCAGGGATTTCAGCATGAGGTCAATGGTGACATTAAAACACTTACAGAGTTTAATGGCTGTGATAGGAGAAAACTGAGGATGGCTCAACAACATTATAGTTACTCTGCAATACTAACATAAATGACAGAGTGAAAAGAAGGAAGCCTGTACAGATAAAACATATTCCAAAACATGCATCCTATTTGCACAAGGCACTAAATTAAAACTGCAAAAAAATGTGGCAAAGAAATGAACTTTATGTCCTGAATACAAAGCGTTATGTTAGGGCAAATCCAATACAACACATCACTGAGTACCACTCTTCATATTTTCAAGCATGGTGGTGGCTGCCTGATGTTATGGGTATGCTTGTCATCGACAGGGACTAGGGAGTTTTTTTGGGATAAAAAGAAACAGAATAGAGCTAAGCACAGGAAAAATCCTAGAGGAAAACCTGGTTCAGTCTGCTTTCCAACAGATACTCGGAGATAAATTCACCTTTCAGCAGGATAATAACCTAAAACACTGGAGTTGCTTACCAAGACAACATTGAAAGTCCTGAGTGGCCAAGTTACAGTTTTGATGTAAATCACAGCAAGACTTGGAAATTACTGTTTAGCAATGATCACCAACCAACTTGACAGAGCTTGAAGAATTAAAAAAAGAATGTGCAAATATTGTACAATCCAGGCGTGCAAAGCTCTTAGAGACTTATATAAAGGCTCACAGCTGTATATATAAAGGCTCACAGCTGTATATATAAAGGCTCACAGCTGTATATATAAAGGCTCACAGCTGTATATATAAAGGCTCACAGCTGTATATATAAAGGCTCACAGCTGTATATATAAAGGCTCACAGCTGTATATATAAAGGCTCACAGCTGTATATATAAAGGCTCACAGCTGTATATATAAAGGCTCACAGCTGTATATATAAAGGCTCACAGCTCTATATATAAAGGCTCACAGCTCTATATATAAAGGCTCACAGCTGTATATATAAAGGCTCAGAGCTGTATATATAAAGGCTCACAGCTGTATATATAAAGGCTCACAGCTGTATATATAAAGGCTCACAGCTGTATATATAAAGGCTTACAGCTCTATATATAAAGGCTCACAGCTGTATATATAAAGACTCACAGCTGTATATATAAAGGTACACAGCTGTATATATAAAGGCTCACAGCTGTATATATAAAGGTACACAGCTGTATATATAAAGGCACAAGGCTGTGCCTTAAACTCAGCAAAATAAGAAATGTCCTCTCACTGTCAACTGTGTTTATTTTCAGCAAACTTAACTTGTAAATATGTGTATGAACATAACAACATTCAACAACTGAGACATAAACTTAACAAGTTTCACAGACATGTGACTAACATAAATGGAATAATGTGTCCCTGAACAAAGTGGGGGTCAAAATCAAAAGTAACGGTCAGGATCTGGTGTGGCCACCAGCTGCATTAAGTACTGCAGTGCATCTCCTCCTTAATGGACTGCATCAGATTTGGCAGTTCTTGCTGTGAGATGTTACCCCACTCTTCCACCAAGGCACCTGCAAATTCTGGGGGGAATGGCCCTAGCCCTCACCCTCCGATCCAACAGGTCCCAGACATGCTCAATGGGATTGAGATCCGGGCTCTTCGCTGGCCAGGGCAGAACACTGACATTCCTGTCTTGCAGGAAATCACACACAGAACGAGCAGTATGGCTGGTGGCATTGTCATGCTGGAGGGTCATGTAGGAAGGGTACCACGTGAGGGAGGAGGATGTCTTCCCTGTAACGCACAGCGTTGAGATTGCCTGCAATGACAACAAGCTCAGTCCGATGATGCTGTGACACACCGCCCCAGACCATGACAGACCCTCCACCTCCAAATTGATCCCGCTCCAGAGTACAGGCCTCGGTGTAAAGCTCATTCCTTCGACGATAAACGCGAATCCGACCATCACCCCTGGTGAGACAAAACCGCGACTCGTCAGTGAAGAACACTTTTTGCCAGTCCTGTCTGGTCCAGCGACGGTGGGTTTGTGCACAAAGGCGACATTGTTGCCGGTGATGTCTGGTGAGGACCTGCCTTACAACAGTCCTACAAGCTCTCAGTCCAGCCTCTCTCAGCCTATTGCGGACAGTCTGAGCACTGATGGAGGGATTGTGCGTTCCTGGTGTAACTCGGGCAGTTGTTGTTGCCATCCTGTACCTGTCCCGCAGGTGTGATGTTCGGATGTACCGATCCTGTGCAGGTGTTGTTACACGTGGTCTGCCATTGTGAGGACGTTCAGCTGTCTGTCCTGTCTCCCTGTAGCGCTGTCTTAGGCGTCTCACAGTACGGACATTGCAATTTACTGCCCTGACCACATATGCAGTCCTCATGCCTCCATGCAACATGCCTAAGGCACGTTCACGCAGATGAGCAGGGACCCTGGGCATTTTTCTTTTGGTAATTTTCAGAGTCAGTAGAAAGGCCTCTTTAGTGTCCTAAGTTTTCATAACTGTGACCTTAATTGTTTACCGTTTGTAAGCTGTTAGTGTCTTAACAACCGTTCCACAGGTGCATGTTCATTAATTGTTTATGGTTCATTGAACAAGCTTGGGAAACAGTGTTTAAACCCTTTACAATAAAGATCTGTGTTATTTAGATTTTTACGAATTATCTTTGAAAGACAGGGTCCTGAAAAAGGGACGTTTCTTTTTTTGCTGAGTTTCTAAAGTCTCACAGCTGTAATTGCTGCCAAAGGTGATTCTAACATGTATTGACCCAGGGGTGTGAATACTTATGCGAATTAGATATTTCTGTATTTCATTTTTCAATAAATTTGCAAACATTTATAAAAACATGTTTTGACTTTGTCATTATGGGGTATTGTGTGTAGAAGGGTGAGATTTTGTATTAATTGAATTCAGGCTGTAACACAACACAATGTGTATTAAGTCAAGGGGTTTCTGAAGGCACTCTATGTAGTGTACATTTAGATAGGGGTAAAGGGACTAGCAGCAGTGTATGTGGTGAGTGTGAAAGTGTGTGTGTGGCGTCCGTATGCATATGTGTGCATGTTATGTGTCAGTGCAAGAGAGTTAGTGCAAAAAAGGGGCAAATACAGAATGTAGCCGATAGGATACACTGAATGAGATTAATCCAGATGTCCACCAATGATCTGTCCTTTAACATCACAGTCCCATCCATCTCTTATGACAAGCTTATACAATGTGTCTATGAGAGTCAGGAAATGATGTTGAGTATTTGACAATGAGTGTTTCAACCACTGGACTAAAGGCAGCACAAACGGATGTGGGACCAGAGTTCCATTGTACTTGCTTGAGAATACGTTGTTCACTGATATAAGTTGTCCGTCTGACACTGCACGCACTGCAAGTGAATGCAAGAAAGAACTGAACTGGCCAACCGAACAGAGAGTGTGTGTGTAGGCGAGGTGAGAGAGAGATAGAGAGCTTGTAGTGAGATCAGATGGCAGTTGCTATTCCAGAAGCTGTGTCCATGTAGGGAGGCTTCTATATACTACCTTAGTGGAGCTAGTAGTACTGGGAGGCAGCAGGAGGGGCTGAGGAGTGTGTGTGTGTGTGTGTGTGTGTGTGTGTGTGTGTGTGTGTGTGTGTGTGTGTGTGTGTGTGTGTGTGTGTGTGTGTGTGTGTGTGTGTGTGTGTGTGTGTGTGTGTGTGTGAAACAGCATCAATTTGTGTGTCATTCTGAGTATTTGTACGTGTGTATGAGTGTGTGTGTCAGTGTGTGTGTGTGTCTTTGTGAGTGTGTGGGTTCTATGGGTCATCCTCAATGGAGGTGGTAAGATATGAGGTCACATAGGTATTCCATGGTCTGGTAATGGGATACACTGAGGTGTCACAATCCACAGGGAGAAAGAAGTGATGGAGGGAGCAATGGAGGAAGGGAGGAAGAGATGCAGGAAGAGAGGGATGGAGGAAGCGAGGGAGGGTTGGAGGGAGGGAGAGATGGAGGGAGGGATGGATGGGAGCTCTGCCATGCTTTACTCTGTGTATCTAAGGCAAATATGGACAAATTAAGTCTTACAATAGCTTTATTATTCATTGTGGATGTTAAGATAAATAGTCTTACTACTGATACTTCTCACTCTTGTTAGTGAAGCCACTTTCAGCAGTAAAAACCTTTCTGCGTGTGTATATAATCTCATTTCAGAATCCTGTTTCATGAGGTCATAACAGAACAGAACTGCTAGCTCAGAGGAGTTTGGTGATTCTGACTCAGCAAAAACACTTACACGGACACTTTATAGTCATACCTCCCTTTAAAGAGGTTTTGTATAACTTCAGACAGTAGTTTTGAAAGTAGCATTCACGAGCCAAAACGGATCCCTTGAAAATTGTGCACTATTGTGTACAATGTCATCCATTTCATATGATATGTTGCATCCTGCAAAAAAATATTTGTATGATACAGTATGTTACGGATTCCAATTCATACAATATGTTACGAATTTGTAAGTGCTTAAGATCCTGTTCAATCTCTAACAATTGGAATACTGTATTACTCAGGGCTCTGATTGGCACAGCAGTCTAAGGCACTACATCTCAGTGCTAGAGGCACTGAGACACCCTGGTTCGAATCCAGGCTGTATCACAGCCGGCCGTGATTGGGAGTTCTATAGGGCTGCGCACAATTGGCCCAGCGTCGTCCAGGTTTGGCCGGTGTAGGTTGTCATTGTAAATAAGAATTTGTTCTTAACTGACTTGCCTTAGGTTAAATAAAAATTGAATGGCATGGCACATCACACTGAAAATATATAGATGGCACATCTCTTACATTGCGTTCGGTAATGTTGGCACTGGAAATATAAATGGCACATCTCTTACATAGGGTTTGGTAATATTCACACTGAAAGTGTGTATCTTAGATTGAGTTTGGTATTATTCACATTTGACAACATGGTAATCCTCAGTCTTGCAGTTACAAGAGCTGTGATTGGGTGTTGTCACATTAACCAGTGCCTGGGTATAGTCCCAGTGATAGGCTGTAGTTTATGAGAGACTCGTCATTGGTCACAACTACAACTCAGGATATTGGGGCCCATGACATCAGGAAGTAAAGGACTAAAGGAAGGTCATGATCTGATCTAAGATCAGTACTGTGTTTACTTCCTAATTGTCAAGGTTAGCACTTACCCTGGATAAACTGATCCTAGACAGGTCCTAGCAGTTTAGCCCTATTGACAGGAGACACGCCTGCTGAAATTAGAACCCCCCCCCCCTTGCTCCCCTCCTCATATAAGACAGGCGCTCAGCTGTAAATCCTACTTCCCTATTTAACCAATTTATCCCCTCTGCAATCATTAATCACAGAGCCCACGGCACATTAATGAACCTTCCTTCACTGCCATCCTTGCAAAGCCCCCCCCTCTCTCTTTCACACACACACACACACACACACACACACACACACACACACACACACACACACACACACACACACACACACACACACACACACACACACACACACACACACACACACACACACACACACACTACACACACACACACACACACACACACACACTTTGAAGCAATCTGAAGGCTGTGCCGTGCTCTGCTCTAGATGCTCTGTCCATGTTCTTTAGTGACCAGTGGATGGCCCAGTGGGTTTGACATTTAACCTTTGAATCACTCAGTCAAGCTGCAGGCAGAGAATAGAACAGTGAAACACTGGAATGGAACGGAACAGAATGATATATCATGGAATTATGTTTAATAGATCGGAATTGAACAATGCAATGGAATGTGTTTCATCTGTTGCCCTTTAATAAAACAGCTGATGCAAACGGATGGAAATAACTGCTGATTAATATGTCAAATAGTAATGTGTAGCTGTTGGTATGACTCTCTGCAGGTGCCGGTCCATGTGTTGTGTTGGCCCTAGTCATACGTATTGTGACTTTGATTGAACACTGTGAGTGTGTTTAATAGCAGCCAGTACTAAGGCTTGGAATGGTCAGCCTCATAAATAAGCAACACATGAACACAAAATCACATTTTAAACCTGTAGCATTTTGTCCATTTCAGATTTCCTGTCTAATAATTGTTTGCGGATCAGAGTTAGAGACAAAGTGCAGCATTCTTCATCCTGATGATGTAGCGTGTTGTAGCTACAGGCCTATCTCTGAACATGTTCTCACTCAGTCAACCTACCTGGTAATTTATTTTTTTTTAATCAAATTTATTCAGATGTGAGAGTGTGAGGGGGGCTTTGATGAGGAGGGCTCCATGCTGCCATCAGGTGTGCCACTTGTTGTCTGGCATTGGCAGCCCTCGTGCTCAGGGGTTGGCTGGCAGCTGAGACAGAGTTGGGCTGGCAGAGGAGGTGTGCCCGCTGCCCTCCAAGCACTAATTCAGCCAGGCAGCGAAGGCAAGCCAAAGCCGCTGATCCTCTAGGCCTGGGGTTTAGGATGCTGGCCCCCAGAGGCTCTGGATGCATCCCAATTGGCACCCTATTCCCTTAATAGTGCATACCTTTGACCAGAGCCGGGTCCTGGTATAGTGCACTACTTTTGACCAGGACCCGGGCTCTGCAGTAGGGAATAGGGCTCTGCAGTAGGGAATAGGGTGCCATTTGGGACACAGCCTCTCTGCTCTAACAGGCCAGTAGGTGGCCCCTGGTCTCCGCTTAGTGACAATCTGTTGGATGAGGGAGTGAGGGAGAGGAGAGTGGCTAAAGAGAGAGAGGAGTGTTCTGTCTCTCTTTGGTTTCCTCTGCAGTCTTTGTCAGTGCACTTGGTAGCACCTATACATGGTATGTTTGTGTGGTAAATGACAAGAGATGAAAAAACACTTTTCTCAACCCCTGTTGCTATGGGGATCTGTAGGAATCGGAAAATCTGGTGACTTGAAGAAGCGGCACTGGTAAAAGGTCTAGAGAATCTAAACGATTCCTAATGCATTGGGAACTGGCTTCAAAAATCTATTTTGAAGATCTATTTTAAAAATAGAACTTATTTGATAATGTGTGTTATTCTTGTCCCATTATGTTTGAGATTATAATAATAAGGGTTATAACAATAATGGCTGTTTGAGATTCGTGGGAAGTGGAATTGCTGGAATTGGAGGTTGGAAGGTGGGGTGGGACGAGCAGGGGGGCTAGGGGTCTCAGTTCTGCTCTTATATCATCGTCCCAAAGCATCCTGGTGGCGGCGGCAACCAAGTTCAGGCCTCAGGCAACCAAGTTCAGGCCTCAGGCAACCAAGTTCAGGCCTCAGGCAACCAAGTTCAGGCCTCAGCGATATTTAAATCCCTCATGAAGGGATGGAGGGATGTGGGAAGGGGGTGCTGTCACACCTGTTGTATGGCCCCCTCCCACCCTCCCCTACCTTATACTGTATAATGAAACTCAATAAAAAGTGGACATTTCACATACATACATTACAAGTAACCACTGACAACTGGTAATATAAGCATTGACAACTCTTTCTGTCAGCTGTCAAAAAAACAAACAAAAAAACGTTACTGTATGGCTATAGTCACTCTGTCAAGAAAGTCAGCATCTTATTTAGTTGGTGTGGAGCAGCAACAGTTGAGACGGGTCTGTAGGTCAGGTGCCACAATAGGTGGTATTTATTTAGAGTGCAGGCAGTGATGAAGACTGGATCAGGAGTTGAGTTTTTACAAAATGTACAGATCTTACGTGGCCAAAATAGTATTAATAATCTGACTCTGCTATAAAGGCAAAATGTCTATAAAATGACACTTTACAGGTTGAGCTTCAGTAGTATATTAGGATGTACTAGGGGTCAGGTGGGGTCACCGTGGGGGCGTATAGCATTGCATTGTGAATATGTGTAAGTGTGTGTGTGTGAGTACATACAGTGATTGTTCTCTCTCTCTCATTGTCCCTCCACCTGTGCGTTGGGGAGAGCAGCAATGTACTGCGTACAAAGGGGAACTGTTGCCTGTTTGCAGGCCACACGTTTCTCAGAGTCCTCTAACAATTGTTAGCATCAAACAGGCCTCAGACGGTGGCTGCTCTCCAGTGTGTTAATGTGTGTGTATGTCTGTGTGTGTGTGTGTGTGTGTCTGTGTGTGTGTGTGTCTGTGTGTGTGTGTGTGTATATATGTGTGTATGTGTGTGTGTGTGTGTATATATGTGTGTGTATGTTTGTGTGTGTGTGGGTGGGTGTAGGCGTGTGTGTATGGGTGTGTGTAGGTGTGTTTTTGTAGGTGAGTTTGTGTATGTGTGTGTGTGTGTAGATGTAGGCGCGTGTGTGTGTGTGTGTGTGTAGGTGTGTTTTTGTAGGTGAGTGTGTGTGTGTGTGTGTAGGTGTAGGCGTGTGTGTGTGTGTAGGTGTAGGCGTGTGTGTGTGTGTAGGTGTGTTTTTGTAGGTGAGTGTGTGTGTGTGTGTGTGTAGGTGTAGGCACGTGTGTGTGTGTGTGTAGGTGTGTTTTTGTAGGTGAGTGTGTGTGTGTGTGTCTTCTCTATTTCTAATGATAAAGGCTGCTTCTGTTTTTCTACACAGCATCATACCTCATCAGGATAGCAGTGCCTGAGGATTAGAAACATGCTGTATTCTGCATAGTTGAGGTTCCTTTGGAGTTTGTGACACCATTGTAAAGGTGTGTGTGCGTCCGTGCCTGTGTGTGAGCCAAGTGTGAGGATGTTGACGTTATAAACACACCACCAGCAGCCTGTGTCAAGTCCAGCACATTACTATAGAACAGGTGGGACAGGACAGTACATTACTATAGAACAGGTGGGACAGGACAGTACATTACTATAGAACAGGTGGGACAGGACAGTACATTACTATAGAACAGGTGGGACAGGACAGCACATTACAATAGAAAAGGTGGGACAGGACAGTACATTACTATAGAACAGGTGGGACAGGACAGTACATTACTATAGAACAGGTGGGACAGGACAGTACATTACTATAGAACAGGTGGGACAGGACAGTACATTACTATAGAACAGGTGGGACAGGACAGTACATTACTATAGAACAGGTGGGACAGGACAGTACATTACTATAGAACAGGTGGGACAGGACAGTACATTACTATAGAACAGGTGGGACAGGACAGTACATTACTATAGAACAGGTGGGACAGGACAGTACATTACTATAGAACAGGTGGGACAGGACAGTACATTACTATAGAACAGGTGGGACAGGACAGTACATTACTATAGAACAGGTGGGACAGGACAGCACATTACTATAGAACAGCTGGGACAGGACAGTACATTACTATAGAACAGGTGGGACAGGACAGTACATTACTATAAAACAGGTGGGACAGGACAGTACATTACTATAGAACAGGTGGGACAGGACAGTACATTACTATAGAACAGGTGGGACAGGACAGTACATTACTATAGAACAGGTGGGACAGGACAGCACATTACTATAGAACAGGTGGGACAGGACAGTACATTACTATAGAACAGGTGGGACAGGACAGTACATTACTATAGAACAGGTGGGACAGGACAGCACATTACTATAGAACAGGTGGGACAGGACAGTACATTACAATAGAACAGGTGGGACAGGACAGCACATTACTATAGAACAGGTGGGACAGGACAGCACATTACAATAGAACAGGTGGGACAGGACAGTACATTACTATAGAACAGGTGGGACAGGACAGTACATTACTATAGAACAGGTGGGACAGGACAGTACATTACTATAGAACAGGTGGGACAGGACAGTATATTACTATAGAACATGTGGGACAGGACAGTACATTACTATAGAACAGGTGGGACAGGACAGTACATTACTATAGAACAGGTGGGACAGGACAGTACATTACTATAGAACAGGTGGAACAGGACAGCACATTACTATAGAACAGGTGGGACAGGACAGTACATTACTATAGAACAGGTGGGACAGGACAGTACATTACTATAGAACAGGTGGGACAGGACAGTACATTACTATAGAACAGGTGGGACAGGACAGTACATTACTATATAGAACAGGTGGGACAGGACAGGACATTACTATAGAACAGGTGGGACAGGACAGTACATTACTATAGAACAGTTGGGACAGGACAGTACATTACTATAGAACAGGTGGGACAGGACAGTACATTACTATAGAACAGGTGGGACAGGACAGTACATTACTATAGAACAGGTGGGACAGGACAGTACATTACTATAGAACAGGTGGGACAGGACAGGACATTACTATATAACAGGTGGGACAGGACAGTACATTACTATAGAACAGGTGGGACAGGACAGCACATTACTATAGAACAGGTGGGACAGGACAGCACATTACTATAGAACAGCTGGGACAGGACAGTACATTACTATAGAACAGGTGGGACAGGACAGTACATTACTATAAAACAGGTGGGACAGGACAGTACATTACTATAGAACAGCTGGGACAGGACAGTACATTACTATAGAACAGGTGGGACAGGACAGTACATTACTATAAAACAGGTGGGACAGGACAGTACATTACTATAGAACAGGTGGGACAGGACAGTACATTACTATAGAACAGGTGGGACAGGACAGCACATTACAATAGAACAGGTGGGACAGGACAGTACATTACTATAGAACAGGTGGGACAGGACAGTACATTACTATAGAACAGGTGGAACAGGACAGCACATTACTATAGAACAGGTGGGACAGGACAGTACATTACTATAGAACAGGTGGGACAGGACAGCACATTACTATAGAACAGGTGGGACAGGACAGTACATTACTATAGAACAGGTGGGACAGGACAGTACATTACTATAGAACAGGTGGGACAGGACAGTACATTACTATAGAACAGGTGGGACAGGACAGTACATTACTATAGAACATGTGGGACAGGACAGTACATTACTATAGAACAGGTGGGACAGGACAGGACATTACTATAGAACAGGTGGGACAGGACAGTACATTACTATAGAACAGGTGGGACAGGACAGTACATTACTATAGAACAGGTGGGACAGGACAGTACATTACTATAGAACAGGTGGAACAGGACAGCACATTACTATAGAACAGGTGGGACAGGACAGTACATTACTATAGAACAGGTGGGACAGGACAGTACATTACTATAGAACAGGTGGGACAGGACAGTACATTACTATAGAACAGGTGGGACAGGACAGTACATTACTATAGAACAGGTGGGACAGGACAGGACATTACTATAGAACAGGTGGGACAGGACAACACATTACTATAGAACAGGTGGGACAGGACAGTACATTACTATAGAACAGGTGGGACAGGACAGGACATTACTATAGAACAGGTGGGACAGGACAGTACATTACTATAGAACAGGTGGGACAGGACAGCACATTACTATATAACAGGTGGGACAGGACAGTACATTACTATAGAACAGGTGGGACAGGACAGTACATTACTATAGAACAGGTGGGACAGGACAGGACATTACTATAGAACAGGTGGGACAGGACAGCACATTACTATAGAACAGGTGGGACAGGACAGTACATTACTATAGAACAGGTGGGACAGGACAGTACATTACTATAGAACAGGTGGGACAGGACAGTACATTACTATAGAACAGGTGGGACAGGACAGCACATTACTATAGAACAGGTGGGACAGGACAGGACATTACTATAGAACAGGTGGGACAGGACAGTACATTACTATAGAACAGGTGGGACAGGAC
Organism: Salvelinus alpinus; assembly: GCF_045679555.1. Taxonomy (NCBI): domain Eukaryota; kingdom Metazoa; phylum Chordata; class Actinopteri; order Salmoniformes; family Salmonidae; genus Salvelinus; species Salvelinus alpinus. The sequence goes on from NC_092116.1 coordinate 19,859,985, forward strand.
AGCACATTACTATAGAACAGGTGGGACAGGACAGCACATTACTATAGAACAGGTGGGACAGGACAGTACATTACTATAGAACAGGTGGGACAGGACAGTACATTACTATAGAACAGGTGGGACAGGACAGCACATTACTATAGAACAGGTGGGACAGGACAGCACATTACAATAGAACAGGTGGGACAGGACAGTACATTACTATAAAACAGGTGGGACAGGACAGTACATTACTATAGAACAGCTGGGACAGGACAGTACATTACTATAGAACAGGTGGGACAGGACAGTACATTACTATAAAACAGGTGGGACAGGACAGTACATTACTATAGAACAGGTGGGACAGGACAGTACAATACTATAGAACAGGTGGGACAGGACAGCACATTACCATAGAACAGGTGGGACAGGACAGTACATTACTATAGAACAGGTGGGACAGGACAGTACATTACTATAGAACAGGTGGGACAGGACAGCACATTACTATAGAACAGGTGGGACAGGACAGTACATTACTATAGAACAGGTGGGACAGGACAGCACATTACTATAGAACAGGTGGGACAGGACAGTACATTACTATAGAACAGGTGGGACAGGACAGTACATTACTATAGAACAGGTGGGACAGGACAGTACATTACTATAGAACAGGTGGGACAGGACAGTACATTACTATAGAACATGTGGGACAGGACAGTACATTACTATAGAACAGGTGGGACAGGACAGGACATTACTATAGAACAGGTGGGACAGGACAGTACATTACTATAGAACAGGTGGGACAGGACAGTACATTACTATAGAACAGGTGGGACAGGACAGTACATTACTATAGAACAGGTGGGACAGGACAGTACATTACTATAGAACAGGTGGAACAGGACAGCACATTACTATAGAACAGGTGGGACAGGACAGTACATTACTATAGAACAGGTGGGACAGGACAGTACATTACTATAGAACAGGTGGGACAGGACAGTACATTACTATAGAACAGGTGGGACAGGACAGTACATTACTATAGAACAGGTGGGACAGGACAGGACATTACTATAGAACAGGTGGGACAGGACAACACATTACTATAGAACAGGTGGGACAGGACAGTACATTACTATAGAACAGGTGGGACAGGACAGGACATTACTATAGAACAGGTGGGACAGGACAGTACATTACTATAGAACAGGTGGGACAGGACAGCACATTACTATAGAACAGGTGGGACAGGACAGTACATTACTATAGAACAGGTGGGACAGGACAGTACATTACTATAGAACAGGTGGGACAGGACAGGACATTACTATAGAACAGGTGGGACAGGACAGCACATTACTATAGAACAGGTGGGACAGGACAGTACATTACTATAGAACAGGTGGGACAGGACAGTACATTACTATAGAACAGGTGGGACAGGACAGTACATTACTATAGAACAGGTGGGACAGGACAGCAGATTACTATAGAACAGGTGGGACAGGACAGGACATTACTATAGAACAGGTGGGACAGGACAGTACATTACTATAGAACAGGTGGGACAGCACATTACTATAGAACAGGTGGGACAGGACAGCACATTACTATAGAACAGGTGGGACAGGACAGTACATTACTATAGAACAGGTGGGACAGGACAGTACATTACTATAGAACAGGTGGGACAGGACAGCACATTACTATAGAACAGGTGGGACAGGACAGCACATTACAATAGAACAGGTGGGACAGGACAGTACATTACTATAGAACAGGTGGGACAGGACAGTACATTACTATAGAACAGGTGGGACAGGACAGCACATTACTATAGAACAGGTGGGACAGGACAGTACATTACTATAGAACAGGTGGGACAGGACAGCACATTACTATAGAACAGGTGGGACAGGACAGTACATTATTATAGAACAGGTGGGGCAGGACAGTACATTACTATAGAACAGGTGGGACAGGACAGTACATTACTATAGAACAGGTGGGACAGGACAGTACATTACTATAGAACAGGTGGGACAGGACAGTACATTACTATAGAACAGGTGGGACAGGACAGTATATTACTATAGAACATGTGGGACAGGACAGTACATTACTATAGAACAGGTGGGACAGGACAGTACATTACTATAGAACAGGTGGGACAGGACAGTACATTACTATAGAACAGGTGGAACAGGACAGCACATTACTATAGAACAGGTGGGACAGGACAGTACATTACTATAGAACAGGTGGGACAGGACAGTACATTACTATAGAACAGGTGGGACAGGACAGTACATTACTATAGAACAGGTGGGACAGGACAGTACATTACTATATAGAACAGGTGGGACAGGACAGGACATTACTATAGAACAGGTGGGACAGGACAGTACATTACTATAGAACAGTTGGGACAGGACAGTACATTACTATAGAACAGGTGGGACAGGACAGTACATTACTATAGAACAGGTGGGACAGGACAGTACATTACTATAGAACAGGTGGGACAGGACAGTACATTACTATAGAACAGGTCGGACAGGACAGTACATTACTATAGAACAGGTGGGACAGGACAGTACATTACTATAGAACAGGTGGGACAGGACAGGACATTACTATATAACAGGTGGGACAGGACAGTACATTACTATAGAACAGGTGGGACAGGACAGCACATTACTATAGAACAGGTGGGACAGGACAGCACATTACTATAGAACAGGTGGGACAGGACAGTACATTACTATAGAACAGGTGGGACAGGACAGTACATTACTATAGAACAGGTTGGACAGGACAGTACATTACTATAGAACAGGTGGGACAGGACAGTACATTACTATAGAACAGGTGGGACAGGACAGGACATTACTATAGAACAGGTGGGACAGGACAGCACATTACTATAGAACAGTTGGGACAGGACAGTACATTACTATAGAACAGGTGGGACAGGACAGTACATTACTATAGAACAGGGGGGACAGGACAGTACATTACTATAGAACAGGTGGGACAGGACAGCACATTACTACAGAACAGGTGGGACAGGACAGTACATTACTATAGAACAGGTGGGACAGGACAGTACATTACTATAGAACAGGTGGGACAGGACAGCACATTACTATAGAACAGGTGGGACAGGACAGTACATTACTATAGAACAGGTGGGACAGGACAGTACATTACTATAGAACAGGTGGGACAGGACAGCACATTACTATAGAACAGGTGGGACAGGACAGTACATTACTATAGAACAGGTGGGACAGGACAGTACATTACTATAGAACAGGTGGGACAGGACAGTACATTACTATAGAACAGGTGGGACAGGACAGTACATTACTATAGAACAGGTGGGACAGGACAGTACATTACTATATAGAACAGGTGGGACAGGACAGGACATTACTATAGAACAGGTGGGACAGGACAGTACATTACTATAGAACAGTTGGGACAGGACAGTACATTACTATAGAACAGGTGGGACAGGACAGTACATTACTATAGAACAGGTGGGACAGGACAGTACATTACTATAGAACAGGTGGGACAGGACAGTACATTACTATAGAACAGGTGGGACAGGACAGTACATTACTATAGAACAGGTGGGACAGGACAGTACATTACTATAGAACAGGTGGGACAGGACAGTACATTACTATATAACAGGTGGGACAGGACAGTACATTACTATAGAACAGGTGGGACAGGACAGCACATTACTATAGAACAGGTGGGACAGGACAGCACATTACTATAGAACAGGTGGGACAGGACAGTACATTACTATAGAACAGGTGGGACAGGACAGTACATTACTATAGAACAGGTGGGACAGGACAGTACATTACTATAGAACAGGTGGGACAGGACAGTACATTACTATAGAACAGGTGGGACAGGACAGGACATTACTATAGAACAGGTGGGACAGGACAGCACATTACTATAGAACAGGTGGGACAGGACAGTACATTACTATAGAACAGGTGGGACAGGACAGTACATTACTATAGAACAGGGGGGACAGGACAGTACATTACTATAGAACAGGTGGGACAGGACAGCACATTACTATAGAACAGGTGGGACAGGACAGTACATTACTATAGAACAGGTGGGACAGGACAGTACATTACTATAGAACAGGTGGGACAGGACAGCACATTACTATAGAACAGGTGGGACAGGACAGTACATTACAATAGAACAGGTGGGACAGGACAGTACATTACTATAGAACAGGTGGGACAGGACAGTACATTACTATAGAACATGTGGGACAGGACAGCACATTACTATAGAACAGGTGGGACAGGACAGTACATTACTATAGAACAGGTGGGACAGGACAGTACATTACTATAGAACAGGTGGGACAGGACAGTACATTACTATAGAACAGGTGGGACAGGACAGCACATTACTATAGAACAGGCGGGACAGGACAGTACATTACTATAGAACAGGTGGGACAGGACAGTACATTACTATAGAACAGGTGGGACAGGACAGCACATTACTATAGAACAGGTGGGACAGGACAGTACATTACTATAGAACAGGTGGGACAGGACAGTACATTACTATAGAACAGGTGGGACAGGACAGTACATTACTATAGAACAGGTGGGACAGGACAGTACATTACTATAGAACAGGTGGGACAGGACAGTACATTACTATAGAACACGTGGGGCAGGACAGTACATTACTATAGAACATGTGGGACAGGACAGTACATTACTATAGAACAGGTGGGACAGGACAGTACATTACTATAGAACAGGTGGGACAGGACAGCACATTACAATAGAACAGGTGGAACAGGACAGTACATTACTATAGAACAGGTGGGACAGGACAGTACATTACTATAGAACAGGTGGGACAGGACAGGACATTACTATAGAACAGGTGGGACAGGACAGCACATTACTATAGAACAGGTGGGACAGGACAGTACATTACTATAGAACAGGTGGGACAGGACAGTACATTACTATAGAACAGGTGGGACAGGACAGTACATTACTATAGAACAGGTGGGACAGGACAGGACATTACTATAGAACAGGTGGGACAGGACAGTACATTACTATAGAACAGGTGGGACAGGACAGCACATTACTATAGAACAGTTGGGACAGGACAGCACATTACTATAGAACAGGTGGGACAGGACAGTGCATTACTATAGAACAGGTGGGACAGGACAGTACATTACTATAGAACAGGTGGGACAGGACAGCACATTACAATAGAACAGGTGGGACAGGACAGTACATTACTATAGAACAGGTGGGACAGGACAGTACATTACTATAGAACAGGTGGGACAGGACAGCACATTACTATAGAACAGGTGGGACAGGACAGTACATTACTATAGAACAGGTGGGACAGGACAGTACATTACTATAGAACAGGTGGGACAGGATAGCACATTACTATAGAACAGGTGGGACAGGACAGTTCATTACTATAGAACAGGTGGGACAGGACAGTACATTACTATAGAACAGGTGGGACAGGACAGTACATTACTATAGAACAGGTGGGACAGGACAGTACATTACTATAGAACAGGTGGGACAGGACAGTACATTACTATAGAACAGGTGGGACAGGACAGTACATTACTATAGAACAGGTGGGACAGGACAGTACATTACTATAGAACAGGTGGGACAGGACAGTACATTACTATAGAACAGGTGGGACAGGACAGTACATTACTATAGAACAGGTGGGACAGGACAGTACATTACTATAGAACAGGTGGGACAGGACAGTACATTACTATAGAACAGGTGGGACAGGACAGCACATTACTATAGAACAGGTGGGACAGGACAGCACATTACTATAGAACAGGTGGGACAGGACAGCACATTACTATAGAACAGGTGAGACAGGACAGTACATTACTATAGAACAGGTGGGACAGGACAGCACATTACTATAGAACAGGTGGGACAGGACAGCACATTACTATAGAACAGGTGGGACAGGACAGTACATTACTATAGAACAGGTGGGACAGGACAGTACATTACTATAGAACAGGTGGGACAGGACAGTACATTACTGTGGGACAGGACAGTACATTACTATAGAACAGGTGGGACAGGACAGCACATTACTATAGAACAGGTGGGACAGGACAGTACATTACTATAGAACAGGTGGGACAGGACAGCACATTACAATAGAACAGGTGGGACAGGACAGTACATTACTATAGAACAGGTGGGACAGGACAGTACATTACTATAGAACAGGTGGGACAGGACAGTACATTACTATAGAACAGGTGGGACAGGACAGCACATTACAATAGAACAGGTGGGACAGGACAGTACTTTACCATAGAACAGGTGGGACAGGACAGTACATTACTATAGAGCAGGTGGGACAGGACAGTACATTACTATAGAACAGGTGGGACAGGACAGTACATTACTATATAACAGGTGGGACAGGACAGGACATTACTATAGAACAGGTGGGACAGGACAGCACATTACTATAGAACAGGTGGGACAGGACAGCACATTACTATAGAACAGGTGGGACAGGACAGTACATTACTATAGAACAGGTGGGACAGGACAGTACATTACTATAGAACAGGTGGGACAGGACAGTACATTACTATAGAACAGGTGGGACAGGACAGCACATTACAATAGAACAGGTGGGATAGGACAGTACATTACTATAGAACAGGTGGGACAGGACAGTACATTACTATAGAACAGGTGGGACAGGACAGTACATTACTATAGAACAGGTGGGACAGGACAGGACATTACTATAGAACAGGTGGGACAGGACAGCACATTACTATAGAACAGGTGGGACAGGACAGTACATTACTATAGAACAGGTGGGACAGGACAGTACATTACTATAGAACAGGTGGGACAGGACAGTACATTACTATAGAACAGGTGGGACAGGACAGCACATTACAATAGAACAGGTGGGACAGGACAGTACATTACTATAGAACAGGTGGGACAGGACAGTACATTACTATAGAACAGGTGGGACAGGACAGCACATTACTATAGAACAGGTGGGACAGGACAGTACATTACAATAGAACAGGTGGGACAGGACAGTACATTACTATAGAACAGGTGGGACAGGACAGTACATTACTATAGAACAGGTGGGACAGGACAGCACATTACTATAGAACAGGTGGGACAGGACAGTACATTACTATAGAACAGGTGGGACAGGACAGTACATTACTATAGAACAGGTGGGACAGGACAGTACATTACTATAGAACAGGTGGGACAGGACAGCACATTACTATAGAACAGGTGGGACAGGACAGTACATTACTATAGAACAGGTGGGACAGGACAGTACATTACTATAGAACAGGTGGGACAGGATAGCACATTACTATAGAACAGGTGGGACAGGACAGTTCATTACTATAGAACAGGTGGGACAGGACAGTACATTACTATAGAACAGGTGGGACAGGACAGGACATTACTATAGAACAGGTGGGACAGGACAGTACATTACTATAGAACAGGTGGGACAGGACAGTACATTACTATAGAACAGGTGGGACAGGACAGTACATTACTATAGAACAGGTGGGACAGGACAGTACATTACTATAGAACAGGTGGGACAGGACAGTACATTACTATAGAACAGGTGGGACAGGACAGCACATTACTATAGAACAGGTGGGACAGGACAGCACATTACTATAGAACAGGTGGGACAGGACAGCACATTACTATAGAACAGGTGAGACAGGACAGTACATTACTATAGAACAGGTGGGACAGGACAGCACATTACTATAGAACAGGTGGGACAGGACAGCACATTACTATAGAACAGGTGGGACAGGACAGTACATTACTATAGAACAGGTGGGACAGGACAGTACATTACTATAGAACAGGTGGGACAGGACAGTACATTACTGTGGGACAGGACAGTACATTACTATAGAACAGGTGGGACAGGACAGCACATTACTATAGAACAGGTGGGACAGGACAGTACATTACTATAGAACAGGTGGGACAGGACAGCACATTACTATAGAACAGGTGGGACAGGACAGCACATTACTATAGAACAGGTGGGACAGGACAGCACATTACTATAGAACAGGTGGGACAGGACAGCACATTACTATAGAACAGGTGGGACAGGACAGTACATTACTATAGAACAGGTGGGACAGGACAGTACATTACAATAGAACAGGTGGGACAGGACAGCACATTACTATAGAACAGGTGGGACAGGACAGTACATTACTATAGAACAGGTGGGACAGGACAGTACATTACTATAGAACAGGTGGGACAGGACAGTACATTACTATAGAACAGGTGGGACAGGACAGTACATTACTATAGAACAGGTGGGACAGGACAGTACATTACTATAGAACAGGTGGGACAGGACAGTACATTACTATAGAACAGGTGGGACAGGACAGTACATTACTATAGAACAGGTGGGACAGGACAGCACATTACTATAGAACAGGTGGGACAGGACAGCACATTACTATAGAACAGGTGGGACAGGACAGCACATTACTATAGAACAGGTGAGACAGGACAGTACATTACTATAGAACAGGTGGGACAGGACAGCACATTACTATAGAACAGGTGGGACAGGACAGCACATTACTATAGAACAGGTGGGACAGGACAGTACATTACTATAGAACAGGTGGGACAGGACAGTACATTACTATAGAACAGGTGGGACAGGACAGTACATTACTGTGGGACAGGACAGTACATTACTATAGAACAGGTGGGACAGGACAGCACATTACTATAGAACAGGTGGGACAGGACAGTACATTACTATAGAACAGGTGGGACAGGACAGCACATTACAATAGAACAGGTGGGACAGGACAGTACATTACTATAGAACAGGTGGGACAGGACAGTACATTACTATAGAACAGGTGGGACAGGACAGCACATTACTATAGAACAGGTGGGACAGGACAGTACATTACTATAGAACAGGTGGGACAGGACAGCACATTACTATAGAACAGGTGGGACAGGACAGCACATTACTATAGAACAGGTGGGACAGGACAGTACATTACTATAGAACAGGTGGGACAGGACAGTACATTACTATAGAACAGGTGGGACAGGACAGTACATTACTATAGAACAGGTGGGACAGGACAGCACATTACTATAGAACAGGTGGGACAGGACAGCACATTACTATAGAACAGGTGGGACAGGACAGCACATTACTATAGAACAGGTGGGACAGGACAGTACATTACAATAGAACAGGTGGGACAGGACAGCACATTACTATAGAACAGGTGGGACAGGACAGTACATTACTATAGAACAGGTGGGACAGGACAGTACATTACTATAGAACAGGTGGGACAGGACAGTACATTACTATAGAACAGGTGGGACAGGACAGTACATTACTATAGAACAGGTGGGACAGGACAGTACATTACTATAGAACAGGTGGGACAGGACAGTACATTACTATAGAACAGGTGGGACAGGACAGTACATTACTATAGAACAGGTGGGACAGGACATCACATTACTATAGAACAGGTGGGACAGGACAGCACATTACTATAGAACGGGTGGGACAGGACAGCACATTACTATAGAACAGGTGGGACAGGACAGCACATTACTATAGAACAGGTGGGACAGGACAGCACATTACTATAGAACAGGTGGGACAGGACAGCACATTACTATAGAACAGGTGGGACAGGACAGTACATTACTATAGAACAGGTGGGACAGAACAGTACATTACTATAGAACAGGTGGGACAGGACAGTACATTACTATAGAACAGGTGGGACAGGACAGTACATTACTATAGAACAGGTGGGACAGGACAGTACATTACTATAGAACACGTGGGGCAGGACAGTACATTACTATAGAACAGGTGGGACAGGACAGCACATTACTATAGAACAGGTGGGACAGGACATTACATTACTATAGAACAGGTGGGACAGGACAGTACATTACTACAGAACAGGTGGGACAGGACAGCACGTTACTATAGAACAGGTGGGACAGGACAGCACATTACTATAGAACAGGTGGGACAGGACAGGACATTACTATAGAACAGGTGGGACAGGACAGCACATTACTATAGAACAGGTGGGACAGGACAGTACATTACTATAGAACAGGTGGGACAGGACAGCACATTACTATAGAACAGGCGGGACAGGACAGCACATTACTATAGAACAGGTGGGACAGGACAGTACATTACTATAGAACAGGTGGGACAGGACAGGACATTACTATAGAACAGGTGGGACAGGACAGTACATTACTATAGAACAGGTGGGACAGGACAGTACATTACTATAGAACAGGTGGGACAGGACAGTACATTACTATAGAACAGGTGGGACAGGACAGTACATTACTATAGAACAGGTGGGACAGGACAGTACATTACTATAGAACAGGTGGGACAGGACAGTACATTACTATAGAACAGGTGGGACAGGACAGCACATTACTATAGAACAGGTGGGACAGGACAGTACATTACTATAGAACAGGTGGGACAGGACAGGACATTACTATAGAACAGGTGGGACAGGACAGCACATTACAATAGAACAGGTGGGACAGGACAGTATATTACTATAGAACAGGTGGGACAGGACAGCACATTACTATAGAACAGGTGGGACAGGACAGTACATTACTATAGAACAGGTGGGACAGGACAGCACATTACTATAGAACAGGTGGGACAGGACAGGACATTACTATAGAACAGGTGGGACAGGACAGCACATTACTATAGAACAGGTGGGACAGGACAGTACATTACTATAGAACAGGTGGGACAGGACAGTACATTACTATAGAACAGGTGGGACAGGACAGGACATTACTATAGAACAGGTGGGACAGGACAGTACATTACTATAGAACAGGTGGGACAAGACAGTACATTACTATAGAACAGGTGGGACAGGACAGTGCATTACTATAGAACAGGTGGGACAGGACAGTACATTACTATAGAACAGGTGGGACAGGACAGTACATTACTATAGAACAGGTGGGACAGGACAGTACATTACTATAGAACAGGTGGGACAGGACAGCACATTACTATAGAACAGGTGGGACAGGACAGTACATTACTATAGAACAGGTGGGACAGGACAGTACATTACTATAGAACAGGTGGGACAGGACAGTGCATTACTATAGAACAGGTGGGACAGGACAGTACATTACTATAGAACAGGTGGGACAGGACAGTACATTACTATAGAACAGGTGGGACAGGACAGTACATTACTATAGAACAGGTGGGACAGGACAGCACATTACTATAGAACAGGTGGGACAGGACAGTACATTACTATAGAACAGGTGGGACAGGACAGGACATTACTATAGAACAGGTGGGACAGGACAGCACATTACTATAGAACAGGTGGGACAGGACAGTATATTACTATAGAACAGGTGGGACAGGACAGCACATTACTATAGAACAGGTGGGACAGGACAGTACATTACTATAGAACAGGTGGGACAGGACAGCACATTACTATAGAACAGGTGGACAGGACAGTACATTACTATAGAACAGGTGGGACAGGACAGCACATTACTATAGAACAGGTGGGACAGGACAGTACATTACTATAGAACAGGTGGGACAGGACAGTACATTACTATAGAACAGGTGGGACAGGACAGCACATTACTATAGAACAGGTGGGACAGGACAGTACATTACTATAGAACAGGTGGGACAGGACAGCACATTACTATAGAACAGGTGGGACAGGACCGAACATTACTATAGAACAGGTGGGACAGGACAGCACATTGCTATAGAACAGGTGGGACAGGACAGCACATTACTATAGAACAGGTGGGACAGGACAGTACATTACTATAGAACAGGTGGGACAGGACAGTACATTACTATAGAACAGGTGGGACAGGACAGTACATTACTATAGAACAGGTGGGACAGGACAGTACATTACTATAGAACAGGTGGGACAGGACAGTACATTACTATAGAACAGGTGGGACAGGACAGCACATTACTATAGAACAGGTGGGACAGGACAGTACATTACTATAGAACAGGTGGGACAGGACAGTACATTACTATAGAACAGGTGGGACAGGACAGCACATTACAATAGAACAGGTGGAACAGGACAGTACATTACTATAGAACAGGTGGGACAGGACAGTACATTACTATAGAACAGGTGGGACAGGACATTACTATAGAACAGGTGGGACAGGACAGCACATTACTATAGAACAGGTGGGACAGGACAGTACATTACTATAGAACAGGTGGGACAGGACAGTACATTACTATAGAACAGGTGGGACAGGACAGTACATTACTATAGAACAGGTGGGACAGGACAGTACATTACTATAGAACAGGTGGGACAGGACAGTACATTACTATAGAACAGGTGGGACAGGACAGCACATTACTATAGAACAGGTGGGACAGGACAGCACATTACTATAGAACAGGTGGGACAGGACAGTACATTACTATAGAACAGGTGGGACAGGACAGTACATTACTATAGAACAGGTGGGACAGGACAGTACATTACTATAGAACAGGTGGGACAGGACAGCACATTACTATAGAACAGGTGGGACAGGACAGCACATTACTATAGAACAGGTGGGACAGGACAGCACATTACTATAGAACAGGTGAGACAGGACAGTACATTACTATAGAACAGGTGGGACAGGACAGCACATTACTATAGAACAGGTGGGACAGGACAGCACATTACTATAGAACAGGTGGGACAGGACAGTACATTACTATAGAACAGGTGGGACAGGACAGTACATTACTATAGAACAGGTGGGACAGGACAGTACATTACAATAGAACAGGTGGGACAGGACAGCACATTACTATAGAACAGGTGGGACAGGACAGTACATTACTATAGAACAGGTGGGACAGGACAGTACATTACTATAGAACAGGTGGGACAGGACAGTACATTACTATAGAACAGGTGGGACAGGACAGTACATTACTATAGAACAGGTGGGACAGGACAGTACATTACTATAGAACAGGTGGGACAGGACAGCACATTACTATAGAACAGGTGGGACAGGACAGTACATTACTATAGAACAGGTGGGACAGGACAGCACATTACTATAGAACAGGTGGGACAGGACCGAACATTACTATAGAACAGGTGGGACAGGACAGCACATTGCTATAGAACAGGTGGGACAGGACAGCACATTACTATAGAACAGGTGGGACAGGACAGTACATTACTATAGAACAGGTGGGACAGGACAGTACATTACTATAGAACAGGTGGGACAGGACAGTACATTACTATAGAACAGGTGGGACAGGACAGTACATTACTATAGAACAGGTGGGACAGGACAGTACATTACTATAGAACAGGTGGGACAGGACAGCACATTACTATAGAACAGGTGGGACAGGACAGTACATTACTATAGAACAGGTGGGACAGGACAGTACATTACTATAGAACAGGTGGGACAGGACAGCACATTACAATAGAACAGGTGGAACAGGACAGTACATTACTATAGAACAGGTGGGACAGGACAGTACATTACTATAGAACAGGTGGGACAGGACATTACTATAGAACAGGTGGGACAGGACAGCACATTACTATAGAACAGGTGGGACAGGACAGTACATTACTATAGAACAGGTGGGACAGGACAGTACATTACTATAGAACAGGTGGGACAGGACAGTACATTACTATAGAACAGGTGGGACAGGACAGGACATTACTATAGAACAGGTGGGACAGGACAGTACATTACTATAGAACAGGTGGGACAGGACAGCACATTACTATAGAACAGGTGGGACAGGACAGCACATTACTATAGAACAGGTGGGACAGGACAGTGCATTACTATAGAACAGGTGGGACAGGACAGTACATTACTATAGAACAGGTGGGACAGGACAGCACATTACTATAGAACAGGTGGGACAGGACAGTACATTAGTATATAACAGGTGGGACAGGACAGGACATTACTATAGAACAGGTGGGACAGGACAGCACATTACTATAGAACAGGTGGGACAGGACAGTACATTACTATAGAACAGGTGGGACAGGACAGTACATTACTATAGAACAGGTGGGACAGGACAGTACATTACTATAGAACAGGTGGGACAGTACAGCACATTACTATAGAACAGGTGGGACAGGACAGTACATTACTATAGAACAGGTGGGACAGGACAGTACATTACTATAGAACAGGTGGGACAGGACAGTACATTACTATAGAACAGGTGGGACAGGACAGTACATTACAATAGAACAGGTGGGACAGGACAGTACATTACTATAGAACAGGTGGGACAGGACAGTACATTACTATAGAACAGGTGGGACAGGACAGCACATTACTATAGAACAGGTGGGACAGGACAGTACATTACTATAGAACAGGTGGGACAGGACAGTACATTACTATAGAACAGGTGGGACAGGACAGTACATTACTATAGAACAGGTGGGACAGGACAGCACATTACTATAGAACAGGTGGGACAGGACAGTACATTACTATAGAACAGGTGGGACAGGACAGTACATTACTATAGAACAGGTGGGACAGGACAGCACATTACTATAGAACAGGTGGGACAGGACAGTTCATTACTATAGAACAGGTGGGACAGGACAGTACATTACTATAGAACAGGTGGGACAGGACAGTACATTACTATAGAACAGGTGGGACAGGACAGTACATTACTATAGAACAGGTGGGACAGGACAGTACATTACTATAGAACAGGTGGGACAGGACAGTACATTACTATAGAACAGGTGGGACAGGACAGTACATTACTATAGAACAGGTGGGACAGGACAGTACATTACTATAGAACAGGTGGGACAGGACAGTACATTACTATAGAACAGGTGGGACAGGACAGCACATTACTATAGAACAGGTGGGACAGGACAGCACATTACTATAGAACAGGTGGGACAGGACAGTACATTACTATAGAACAGGTGGGACAGGACAGTACATTACTATAGAACAGGTGGGACAGGACAGTACATTACTATAGAACAGGTGGGACAGGACAGCACATTACTATAGAACAGGTGGGACAGGACAGCACATTACTATAGAACAGGTTGGACAGGACAGCACATTACTATAGAACAGGTGAGACAGGACAGTACATTACTATAGAACAGGTGGGACAGGACAGCACATTACTATAGAACAGGTGGGACAGGACAGCACATTACTATAGAACAGGTGGGACAGGACAGTACATTACTATAGAACAGGTGGGACAGGACAGTACATTACTATAGAACAGGTGGGACAGGACAGTACATTACAATAGAACAGGTGGGACAGGACAGCACATTACTATAGAACAGGTGGGACAGGACAGTACATTACTATAGAACAGGTGGGACAGGACAGTACATTACTATAGAACAGGTGGGACAGGACAGTACATTACTATAGAACAGGTGGGACAGGACAGTACATTACTATAGAACAGGTGGGACAGGACAGTACATTACTATTGAACAGGTGGGACAAGACATCACATTACTATAGAACAGGTGGGACAGGACAGTACATTACTATAGAACAGGTGGGACAGGACAGTACATTACTATAGAACAGGTGGGACAGGACAGTACATTACTATAGAACAGGTGGGACAGGACAGCACATTACTATAGAAAAGGTGGGACAGGACAGCACATTACTATAGAACAGGTGGGACAGGACAGTACATTACTATAGAACAGGTGGGACAGGACAGTACATTACTATAGAACAGGTGGGACAGGACAGCACATTACTATAGAAAAGGTGGGACAGGACAGCACATTACTATAGAACAGGTGGGACAGGACAGTACATTACTATAGAACAGGTGGGACAGGACAGTACATTACTATAGAACAGGTGGGACAGGACAGTACATTACTATAGAACAGGTGGGACAGGACAGTACATTACTATAGAACAGGTGGGACAGGACAGTACATTACTATAGAACAGGTGGGACAGGACAGCACATTACTATAGAAAAGGTGGGACAGGACAGCACATTACTATAGAACAGGTGGGACAGGACAGTACATTACTATAGAACAGGTGGGACAGGACAGTACATTACTATAGAACAGGTGGGACAGGACAGCACATTACTATAGAACAGGTGGGACAGGACAGAACATTACTATAGAACAGGTGGGACAGGACAGCACATTACTATAGAACAGGTGGGACAGGACAGTACATTACTATAGAACAGGTGGGACAGGACAGCACATTACTATAGAACAGGTGGGACAAGACAGGACATTACTATAGAACAGGTGGGACAGGACAGTACATTACTATAGAACAGGTGGGACAGGACAGCACATTACTATAGAACAGGTGGGACAGGACAGCACATTACTATAGAACGGGTGGGACAGGACAGCACATTACTATAGAACAGGTGGGACAGGACAGTACATTACTATAGAACAGGTGGGACAGGACAGGTCATTACTATAGAACGGGTGGGACAGGACAGCACATTACTATAGAACAGGTGGGACAGGACAGCACATTACTATAGAACAGGTGGGACAGGACAGTACATTACTATAGAACAGGTGGGACAGGACAGTACATTACTATAGAACAGGTGGGACAGGACAGCACATTACTATCGAACAGGTGGGACAGGACAGAACATTACTATAGAACAGGTGGGACAGGACAGCACATTACTATAGAACAGGTGGGACAGGACAGTACATTACTATAGAACAGGTGGGACAGGACAGCACATTACTATAGAACAGGTGGGACAGGACAGGACATTACTATAGAACAGGTGGGACAGGACAGTACATTACTATAGAACTTGTGGGACAGGACAGTACATTACTATAGAACAGGTGGGACAGGACAGGTCATTACTATAGAACGGGTGGGACAGGACAGCACATTACTATAGAACGGGTGGGACAGGACAGCACATTACTATAGAACAGGTGGGACAGGACAGCACATTACTATAGAACAGGTGGGACAGGACAGTACATTACTATAGAACAGGTGGGACAGGACAGCACATTACTATAGAACAGGTGGGACAGGACAGTACATTACTATAGAACAGGTGGGACAGGACAGCACATTACTATAGAACAGGTGGGACAGGACAGTACATTACTATAGAACAGGTGGGACAGGACAGTACATTACTATAGAACAGGTGGGACAGGACAGCACATTACTATAGAACAGGTGGGACAGGACAGTACATTACTATAGAACAGGTGGGACAGGACAGTACATTACTATAGAACAGGTGGGACAGGACAGTACATTACTATAGAACAGGTGGGACAGGACAGTACATTACTATAGAACAGGTGGGACAGGACAGTACATTACTATAGAACAGGTGGGACAGGACAGCACATTACAATAGAACAGGTGGGACAGGACAGTACATTACTATAGAACAGGTGGGACAGGACAGCACATTACTATAGAACAGGTGGGACAGGACAGTACATTACTATAGAACAGGTGGGACAGGACAGAACATTACTATAGAACAGGTGGGACAGGACAGCACATTACTATAGAACAGGTGGGACAGGACAGCACATTACTATAGAACAGGTGGGACAGGACAGCACATTCCTATAGAACAGTTGGGACAGGACAGTACATTACTATAGAACAGGTGGGACAGGACAGCACATTACTATAGAACAGGTGGGACAGGACAGTACATTACTATAGAACAGGTGGGACAGGACTAGACATTACTATAGAACAGGTGGGACAGGACAGTACATTACTATAGAACAGGTGGGACAGGACAGCACATTACTATAGAACAGGTGGGACAGGACAGTACATTACTATAGAACAGGTGGGACAGGACAGTACATTACTATAGAACAGGTGGGACAGGACAGTACATTACTATAGAACAGGTGGGACAGGACAGTACATTACTATAGATCAGTTGGGACAGGACAGTACATGACTATAGAACAGGTGGGACAGGACAACACATTACTATAGAACTGGTGGGACAGGACAGCACATTACTATAGAACAGGTGGGACAGGACAGTACATTACTATAGAACAGGTGGGACAGGACAGTACATTACTATAGAACAGGTGGGACAGGACAGTACATTACTATAGAACAGGTGGGACAGGACAGTACATTACTATAGAACAGGTGGGACAGGACAGCACATTACTATAGAACATGTGGGACAGGACAGTACATTACTATAAAACAGGTGGGACAGGACAGTACATTACTATAGAACAGGTGGGACAGGACAGTACATTACTATAGAACAGGTGGGACAGGACAGTACATTACTATAGAACAGGTGGGACAGGACAGTACATTACTATAGAACAGGTGGGACAGGACAGTACATTACTATAGAACAGGTGGGACAGGACAGCACATTACTATAGAACAGGTGGGACAGGACAGTACATTACTATAGAACAGGTGGGACAGGACAGTACATTACTATAGAACAGGTGGGACAGGACAGTACATTACTATAGAACAGGTGGGACAGGACAGCACATTACTATAGAACAGGTGGGACAGGACAGCACATTACTATAGAACAGGTGGGACAGGACAGTACATTACTATAGAACAGGTGGGACAGGACAGCACATTACTATAGAACAGGTGGGACAGGACAGTACATTACTATAGAACAGGTGGGACAGGACAGCACATTACTATAGAACAGGTGGGACAGGACAGTACATTACTATAGAACAGGTGGGACAGGACAGTACATTACTATAGAACAGGTTGGACAGGACAGTACATTACTATAGAACAGGTGGGACAGGACAGGACATTACTATAGAACAGGTGGGACAGGACAGCACATTACTATAGAACAGGTGGGACAGGACAGTACATTACTATAGAACAGGTGGGACAGGACAGCACATTACTATAGAACAGGTGGGACAGGACAGTACATTACTATAGAACAGGTGGGACAGGACAGCACATTACTATAGAACAGGTGGGACAGGACAGTACATTACTATAGAACAGGTGGGACAGGACAGTACATTACTATAGAACAGGTAGGACAGGACAGTACATTACTATAGAACAGGTGGGACAGGACAGCACATTACTATAGAACAGGTGGGACAGGACAGCACATTACTATAGAACAGGTGGGACAGGACAGCACATTACTATAGAACAGGTGGGACAGGACAGTACATTACTATAGAACAGGTGGGACAGGACAGTACATTACTATAGAACAGGTGGGACAGGACAGCACATTACTATAGAACAGGTGGGACAGGACAGCACATTACTATAGAACAGGTGGGACAGGACAGTACATTACTATAGAACAGGTGAGCCAGGACAGTACATTACTATAGAACAGGTGGGACAGGACAGTACATTACTATAGAACAGGTGGGACAGGACAGCACATTACTATAGAACAGGTGGGACAGGACAGTACATTACTATAGAACAGGTGGGACAGGACAGCACATTACTATAGAACAGGTGGGACAGGACAGCACATTACTATAGAACAGGTGGGACAGGACAGTACATTACTATAGAACAGGTGGGACAGGACAGCACATTACTATAGAACAGGTGGGACAGGACAGCACATTACTATAGAACAGGTGGGACAGGACAGCACATTACTATAGAACAGGTGGGACAGGACAGGACATTACTATAGAACAGGTGGGACAGGACATTACTATAGAACAGGTGGGACAGGACAGTACATTACTATAGAACACGTGGGACAGGGCAGTACATTACTATAGAACAGGTGGGACAGGACAGTACATTACTATAGAACAGGTGGGGTAGCACATCAGACAGACAGACAGACACACAGACACAGACACAGACACACACACACACACACACACACACACACACACACACACACACACACACACACACACACACACACACACACACACACACACACACACACACACACACACACACACACACAGCAGCTAGCCCTGCAGACATTGTTGCCAGACTATTTTTACCCTGCTGTTGAGTTGAGCTGATACAGGAATACTTCTGTTCTGTTATTAGTAAGAGGATATAATCAGCAGATATGGAATCCGGGATGGGATGTTATCATTAGCAACCAGGTGGATCAGGGTTTGTTTGGTTTGGACTTACAGCCATAATCAGGGTTTGTTTGGTTTGGATTTACAGCTATAATCAGGGTTCGTTTGGTTTGGACTGACAGCTATAATCAGGGTTGGTTTGGTTTGGACTGACAGCTATAATCAGGGTTCGTTTGGTTTGGACTGACAGCTATAATCAGGGTTAGATTGGTCTGGACTGACAGCTATAATCAGGGTTAGATTGGTTTCGATTTACAGCTATAATCAGGGTTAGATTGGTTTGGACTGACAGCTATAATCAGGATTCGTTTGGTTTGGACTGACAGCTATAATCAGGGTTAGATTGGTTTGGACTGACAGCTATAATCAGGGTTAGATTGGTTTGGACTGACAGCTATAATCAGGGTTTGTTTGGTTTGGACTGACAGCTATAAACAGGGTTAGATTGGTTTGGACTGACAGCTATAATCAGGGTTCGTTTGGTTTGGACTGACAGCTATAATCAGGGTTAGATTGGTTTGGACTGACAGCTATAATCAGGGTTAGATTGGTTTGGACTGACAGCTATAATCAGGGTTCGTTTGGTTTGGACTGACAGCTATAATCAGGGTTAGATTGGTTTGGACTGACAGCTATAATCAGGGTTAGATTGGTTTGGACTAACTCGGAATTCCAAGTCGGATATCTTTCTAGAGCTCTGACTTTTCGACCTGAAGATCACTGATATGTTATGATTTGACCCCCCTTGATGCAAGTACCATCAGTCAAGTAAAATAAAAAAACATTTTTATTTTGTTATCAAAGCTCAAGTTTTGAAATATAATATGGTCTGAGAAGAACAGTATTGGCAAGCCAGGCATATAGCCAATGTGCTGTGATTATGTATTAGACCTACTGCACTCGCTCCCACAGACTGTTTTTACCACAACATTTGGGAGGCCCACTGTGATCCGGTACGGAGCGTAGCCTCCGACCACATTTTGGGATCAAACATAAATTGGCTCTTAGAGTGGTTGCATCACATTCTTGATGGACAGGTGGTGTCAGGGGCTACATCTGGGATGGGAGGAGAGGTGTGTGTGTATGTCCTCCCAGCTGTGCTGATGGTCATAAGGTACCCCCACTCCACTGCCCCCCCTCCTTTAGTAATGACAGGCATTTAGCAGGATGACTGTGTGCGCGTGTGTGTGTGTGCGTGTGCGCGCGCGCCCGCGTGTGTGTCTCTGTGTGTGTCTGTGTGTGTGTGTGTGTTCAGGGTCAGTTCAACAGGTGGAGATAAGGGGGTGGGGGGACAGGGAGAAGAGAGGAGTCAGAAGAGAGGGAAGGAGGAGGTGGGACAGAGGAGAGGAGGAGACAGTGGGACAGAGGAGAGCGGGAGTCAGTGGGACAGAGAGGAGAAGGGGGAGAGGAATACGGGGGATACTGAGTAAAAGGGGAAACACACAACAGAACAGAAGGGGGAGAAGGGGGAAATAGAGGATAAGAGGGGTGACTTCATAGTCATAGCACTCTAGTTGACTACAGGCATCTCCTGTCAATGTTAAGAGTTGAGATAATGGGTTAGAATGGATATTGGTGTAACCATGGTCTCTGCTGTATAACCTCTTCAGTCCAATTAATAGCGTTTTGTACTCAATTGTTCTTAATAGGCCTTCACTTGATTTTAAGTCGGGCATCTTTCTAACGATTTCCTATATTTGAGAGGCAGGATATCCCAATGTCTCCTGTTTAATGGCAATGTGTTATTTTGTTCTCACACCATTTCTGTGAATCCTTAAAAAACATGCATCTGAATGTCCTGTGTGGCTCACTGGGTAGATCATGCTTGCATCGCCAGGGTTGTGGGTTTGATACCCACGGGGGACCAGTATGAAGAAAGGTATATCACTCTGGATGAGAGAGTATGAAAAATGTTGAACTGAGGTCACCAAAAACCAAGTTTGTTTTGACATCACTCATTATCTCGTAATTTACTCTCTCTCTCCTTCTCTCCCTCTTTGACTCTGATAACCTTAGGAATCCTGCCTTCTCAGCTGTCCCTACTGGTGTCTCATAGCTACCCGATTTAGCCTCCCTCTCCTCTCTTCCCCACTTTCCCCCCTCCTTCAACCCCTCCTCTTCCCTTTTACCTCCCCTCCCCTTTCTTCCCTTTACCCCTCCCTTTACTCCTCCCTCCCTCTCCTTCCCTGTGTTTCCAGCAGACTCTGGTCTAGTGGTCTAGCTAGACTAGCAGGCTGTGTGGTCTGTATGTGGAGCCTGTCTAAATTTGGTAATGTGTAGATGTGAGGAGGGTAGTGTCAGTTTTGGTCTGTAGAGACTAGGGGGGGACGACACCTGCTGGGACAGGACCGTAGGGCTCTTGTCAAAAGTAGTGCACTATGTAGGGAATAGGATAACATTTGGGATGCAGTCCAGGGCCTCCCTCTGGCTGCTTGTCTGTTCTGCCTTCGCCCCCTGGCAAGCATTGTCTCTCTCTCGCTCTCCCTGTCTCTCTCTCTCTCTCTCTATGTCTTTCTGAATGTCTCTTTTTTCCTCTTCTCTCCCTTTCTGTCATGCTAAATGGCTCTCAGCTCTGCCCAGTGCCCACACACACACACAAACACACACACACACACTGCATTAATGGAGAACTCTGCCTTTGTGTTCTGTCTCAAACCACACATCGTGCTTCATTACTGATTAATGGAATCTTTTTTTTCTTCTCTCTCTCTCTCTCTCCCACACACTCCTCTGTAGTTGGTCGTTCCGATGCTGCTGGTTTTCTTTCTTTCCGCCCCCTCACCGCGGACTGACGTTCAGATCAATCCATCAATGATGTAATCTATCAAAGCTGTCAAGGCAGAATGACTATCTGAGGTCAGGATGGGTGTTCTAGCCCAGTATATTAGTGGCATCAGTGTCACTGTGTATATTATTATTATAAGATGTATTATTTTGACAGGAAAGTCATACTGAGACGAGGGTGAGCCCTACATAAATACATCCAACACATACAATATACAAACCTACAAAACATATTAAGAAAAAGAGACACATTTATCAACATAGAGATCTCCGATCATTACTCCGAACTGACCAACGGGGACCAGAACAATCTCATTTCAGAGATCTCTGGAAGTTGTTCCACATAAAGGCCACAAAAAACTAAAATCAGCTTTACCCAACTATGTGGAGACGGAAGGGGACTCCAGTGTTATCCGAGCCTGAGATCCAGGTTTGGTTATTTGTAAATATATATTGAATTAATGATGATTGAAACATAAGACGTTTCTTGCATGAGTGCTTTGTAGATAAACACAAGAAAATGCGGCTCTCTCCTTATATACAATGAGGCCAAACCCACTTTTTTTTTTACCAAACACAATAGTGAGTTTTATAACCATCACCAGTAATAAACCTAAGGGCTCAATGGAAAACAGCATCTAAGGGTTTAAGTGTACATGTAGATGCTGCTGCATGCATATAAATAATATCCCCAGAATCTAAAATATACATAAAAGTGGCCTGGACAATATCCTTCCTGTTATCAAAAGTCAGACAAGTTGTGTTTCTGTAAAATAAACCAACATTGAACTTCAACTTCAGCACCAGCTCAGTGACAGGCTTTTTAAATGACCGTTTTTCATAAAGCCAGATACCAAGATATTTGTAGGAAGGAACCCGCTCAATTTATGTACTGTTCAAACTAGTCATTACAACTTAATTTACATCTGAGTTATGGGACCTAGAAAAAAACATGCATTTTGTTTTGTTTGCATTTAGTGCTAACTTTAGATCCAACAGCAACCTCTGCAGTGGCTTAACATCAAATGTGAAAAGGCTTGGCCAACGGATGGAGTAATGGAATACAACACGGTATCATCTGCATTTATTTACAGCATTACCAATGTTATTTATATAGATTGTAAACAGTAGTGGGCCGAGTATGGAACCTTGGGTCACCCCTTTACGTAACTCAAGGAACTCAGATTTGACCCAACTACCTTAATGGCATGAGTTGTGTCATTAAGATAAATATGAAACCATCTGAAAGCATCAGTACCCAACCCTATGGAGGACAGCTTATTCAGCAGAATAACATGGTCTACATTATCAGAAGCTTTTGACAAGTCTACAAACATGGCAGCACAATCCTTTCTATCATCTAAGGCATTTGCAATATCATTTACAACAAGCATGGCAGCCATAGTGGTATGTTTAGGTCTGAATCTGGATTGATTAACATTAAGAAAAATAATGTAGCTGTTTGTTGACCAATGATCCTAGGATTTTCGCAAGACAGGGGAGTCTGAAAATTGTTTGGTAATTATCAAGATCACTACTATCCCCGCCCTTATGGAGTGGAAGCACAAAAGCTGCTTTCCATACTTCTGGAATATTTCCTGAATATTTCCTGACACAGCCAGTTCAGATAGCAGAAAGGGTTTTAAATGATCAGAAATAATACCAACAGCCTCCGCCGAAGTGACTTGGGGGGCGGTAGACCGCAGCAATAAATATATGCATATTTTGGCTTATGGACACTTTTATAACCAACAGCTCACACATTTTGGGGACAGAGATGCTAAGAGAGCATGATGCCATGAGAGAAAACCTTACATAAATAGCCACCCCTCCCCATGTATTTATTACCACAGATACAGGCACAGACACAGAGCAGCACAGTAATGCTCTAACAAGGTTATAGATGTGATGGGTCACTTCGGGTGTTGCCAATCATTCTGACCTGTCAGAGCGGCCGGGGAAAGAAAACACTGACCAGTCTGCACTTTTGAAGGGAGTGCTTAAGGCTTCACTTTAGATTAGAGCATTTGTTTGTTTGTTGATGTTTATTAAGGGGTTGTTTATCAGTGTGGGACGAGGTTCAAGTTGGGGTCTGTTGGTGCGATCGTGCATTGTCAGTGAGGCTCAGTCTCTGTCTGTTTGTTTGAGAGAGAATATTAATTAATCCCTTTTTTGTCTCCCTCTCTTTCTCTTTTTAACTCTTTATTCCCTCCCTCCCTCCCTCCCTCCCTCCCTCCCTCCCTCCCTCCCTCCCTCCCAGACTTTCACAGCTTGGTGTAACTCCCACTTGAGGAAGGCAGGGACACAGATCGAGAACATAGAGGACGACTTCAGGAATGGCCTCAAGCTCATGCTGCTGCTGGAGGTAATCTCAGGTGGGTCTGACTCTTAAGTCACTTTAAGTCACTCTAAAAAGTCACATTATGTCACTGTTAAGTCATTTAAGTCACTAGTAGTTCTCTGGCAAGTCATTGAAGTCACAGTGGAGTGGAGTCACTCTTAAGTCACTCTTAAGCCACTTGAAGTCCCTGTAAGTCACTGCTAAGCCACCGTTGAGTCACTTTAAGATGGTATCAGGTCAAATACAGCAGCATCTGAGCTGAAATGAATGGAGAATGGCACAGACCTCTCTTAAGTGAGTAATACTTCACCAATCATTCTGTGTTGCAGAGAGAAGTTTAAAGTGATTTTTTAAATTGTATACAGGTGAGAGACTGCCCAAACCTGACAAAGGCAAGATGCGTTTCCACAAGATCGCCAATGTGAACAAAGCCCTGGACTTCATCTGCAGCAAGGGAGTCAAGCTGGTGTCCATCGGAGCTGAGGGTGACACTTCATTTTTTATTGATCCTTTATTTCTACTTCTAGAGTCCCATTTACCAAAGCATAGAGTGAGGTATTATACCTGAGAGACAACTGATCAGTAGGCCAGCATAGACTGAGTTTTGGCCTGTGTTCCATGTTGCCACGGTTTCTGACGGGGCTCTGTGATTGACTTGCAGAGATCGTCGACGGTAACACGAAGATGACCCTGGGAATGATCTGGACCATCATCCTGCGCTTCGCCATCCAGGACATCTCCGTGGAAGGTCAGTGTGTGTGGATGGGTCGGCGTGCGTGTATATGCAGGCGTGGACTTGGAAAAAGGTTACTCTTGGATCGGAAACATGGTCAATTCATCTTAAAAAGAAATTGTGCAACTTTGTTACCAAGCATTTCCCCTCAGTTCCACCCGTCATAAACTCATAAACACTAACTCCAAACCAATGCACACACTGAACATAAACACAGTTGAACTGTACGTACACTAAGTCTACATAGACTTACACAGCTATCAGACGCACAGTAGCACTGTTTATTCATACGCTATACATTAACATTGTGACTATACCCACTTTAAAAATGCTGGGTTAAAAGCAACCCAATTTGGGTAAATATTGGACAGAACACGCGTTCGGTTATTTTGACCCAGCCAGTTGTTGCTTTCTTCAAGTTGGGTTGTTAATGCTGGGTTGTTGAGCTATGATCCACCGGGTCAAATCAGAAGACTGGAGGTGTGGTTTAGTAGGGACGTGGTTTTCAGATTATGGCTTTCAACATATGTTGGCAATACAAGAGAACAGATGAACCGGAATGACATTTACTCTAACGGGTGGTCAAAAATAACTATCCGAGAGACACGCCCCTACTAAGCCACACCTCCAGTTTTTTTTATCTGATCCGGTGGATCATAGCTCAGTAACCCAACTGGCTGGGTCCAAAATAACCCAACGTGTGAACTGTCCACTCTTTACCCAGAGCTGGGTTGTTTTTAACACAGCATTTTGTTTTTTAGAGTGCATGCACTGTACAACATTATACATATGCCTGCCACTAACATATCAACTCATGAATTACACACACATTCATAAAGGTGTCATAGGCTCATGGTGTAGACACATTCTACATGTGGCACACTCAAAATAACACTCAGTCTAATACCGACTGTTAACACATTCATATTACTCAAATATTACTCAAGCCTCAGTTACATACACACTTTGCATATGCTCCACACACACACACACACACACACACACACACACACACACACACACACACACACACACACACACACACACACACACACACACACACACACACACACACAGGTCACTAAGCTCGACACCTTCACAGCACAGGGTTACTGGAGCATATTTAGCCTCCTCCTTTAGGATAACACTCTCCCCCTGCCTCCCCCTCTCCCCCTGTCTCCCCTGCCCCACCTCTCCCCCTGTCTCTCCTCTTTCTCCCCCCATGCAGAGACCTCTGCTAAGGAGGGTCTTCTTCTGTGGTGCCAGAGGAAGACTGCCCCCTACAGGAACGTTAACGTTCAGAACTTCCACATCAGGTGAGCATTGGGCGCCACCCTGTGGTCATCTCTGTCTTACTTTGATCTTTCACTTGCTTTAAACTTTACCTCCAACATTTTCCTTGTCCTAATGCTTTTCCTCTCCTCTCTTGTATTCTGTCTTCTCCTCTTGCTCTTTGTTCTCCTCTCGTCTCTCTCTCCATCTATATTTTCTCCTCATCCCTCCTTCTTCCCTCCCTCCCTTTGGGTCCTCCTCGCCTCCTCTCCTGTCCTCCATTGGGTGACTGATTCAGTTGGAAGGATGGCCTGGCACTGTGTGCCCTGATCCACAGACACAGACCTGACCTCATTGACTACTCCAAACTGAAAAAGGTGCCCCTCCCCCTCTTAGAGTCCACTAGGGTCAACAACAGTCCCTTCCCTCTTAGAGTCCACTAGGGTCAACACCAGTCCCTTCCCTCTTAGAGTCCACTAGGGTCAACACCAGTCCCTTCCCCTCTTAGAGTCCACTAGGGTCAACACCAGTCCCTTCCCTCTTAGAGTCCACTAGGGTCAACACCAGTCCCTTCCCCTCTTAGAGTCCACTAGGGTCAACACCAGTCCCTTCCCCTCTTAGAGTCCACTAGGGTCAACACCAGTCCCTTCCCCTCTTAGAGTCCACTAGGGTCAACACCAGTCCCTTCCCCTCTTAGAATCCACTAGGGTCAACACCAGTCCCTTCCCCTCTTAGAGTCCACTAGGGTCAACACCAGTCCCTTCCCCTCTTAGAGTCCACTAGGGTCAACACCAGTCCCTTCCCTCTTAGAGTCCACTAGGGTCAACACCAGTCCCTTCCCTCTTAGAGTCCACTAGGGTCAACACCAGTCCCTTCCCTCTTAGAGTCCACTAGGGTCAACACCAGTCCCTTCCCTCTTAGAGTCCACTAGGGTCAACACCAGTCCCTTCCCCTCTTAGAGTCCACTAGGGTCAACACCAGTCCCTTCCCCTCTTAGAGTCCACTAGGGTCAACACCAGTCCCTTCCCCTCTTAGAGTCCACTAGGGTCAACACCAGTCCCTTCCCCTCTTAGAGTCCACTAGGGTCAACACCAGTCCCTTCCCCTCTTAGAGTCCACTAGGGTCAAACCCAGTCCCTTCCCCTCTTAGAGTCCACTAGGGTCAACACCAGTCCCTTCCCTCTTAGAGTCCACTAGGGTCAACACCAGTCCCTTCCCCTCTTAGAGTCCACTAGGGTCAAACCCAGTCCCTTCCCCTCTTAGAGTCCACTAGGGTCAACACCAGTCCCATCCCCTCTTAGAGTCCACTAGGGTCAACACCAGTCCCTTCCCCTCTTAGAGTCCACTAGGTTCAACACCAGTCCCTTCCCATCTTAGAGTCCACTAGGGTCAACACCAGTCCCTTCCCCTCTTAGAGTCCACTAGGGTCAACACCAGTCCCATCCCCTCTTAGAGTCCACTAGGGTCAACACCAGTCCCTTCCCCTCTTAGAGTCCACTAGGGTCAACACCAGTCATAGCCTCTTACTATTTTCTATAATGTCTCTATAGCTCTATTACCCCTTATCTTGTTTTCTGTAGAACTCTTATTATCTATAAGTCATATATATATAATATATGCCATTTAGTGGGCGCTTTCACGCATGTGCACATGTTTTGTATGGGTGGTCCCAGTGGGAATTAAACCAACAACCCCTGACCTATATCTTTCTCTCTCTGTCTGTGTGTCTGTCCCTAACAGGATGACCCCATTGGTAACCTCAACACTGCCTTCGAGGTGGCTGAGAAGTACCTGGACATCCCCAAGATGCTCGACGCTGAAGGTGAGTACATTTTTCATGTCAAACCAGGCAATTTGGGGATGTTTCAGGAAATGTACAACCCTAGCATTCGTCTCTGCCGACTCTCTGCAGCAGTGGTGGCTGGTGGCACTTTAACTGGGGAGGACGGGCTCACAGTAATGGCTGGAACGGAATTAATGGAATGGTCTCAAACACATCAAACACCTGGTTTCCATGTCACCCGGAGTATTTACATTGACATCCCAGTTTTTACACTGCTGCTACTCTCTGTTTATTATCTATGTACAGTCACTTTACCCCTACCTACATGTACAAATTACCTCGACTAACCTGTACCCCAACATATTGACTTGGTACCGGTACCCCCTGTATATAGCCTCGGTATTGTTATTTCATGTTACTTTTTATTTTATTTTTTACTTTAGTTTATTTAGTAAATATTTTCTTAACTCTATTTCTTGAACTGCATTGTTGGTTAAGGGCTTGTAAGTAAGCATTTCACGGTAAGGTCTACAACTGTTGTATTCGGCGCATGTGACAAATAAAATGTGATTTGATTTGATACCATTCCATTAAGTCCATTCCAGCCATTATTATGAGCCGTCCTCCCTTCACCAGCCTCCTCTGCTCCCCTGTGATTTCGCTGGAGTTGTATTGTCTTAGTTAATTTCATGTCTCTGAGCTCTTCTCCCTGTCTGTCACCCCTCAGACATTGTGAACACCCCCAAGCCTGATGAGAAGGCCATCATGACCTACGTGTCCTGCTTCTACCACGCCTTCGCTGGCGCTGAGCAGGTAACTCACACCTTCCACTGTCTTTGCTGGTCCCATGGGAGAAACAAGTAACAGCATCTGCATTTTATTCAGCAAGATCTAAGATCCACTACTGACTCTGTCTAAACTTGTCTCGGTCTCTCACCCCCATTACTCTCTTGCTCTCTGTCTCACTCTCACTCTCTCTCTCTCTCTCTCTCTCTCTCTCTCTCTCTCTCTCTCTCTCTCTCTCTCTCTCTCTCTCTCTCTCTCTCTCTCTCTCTCTCTCTCTCTCTCTCTCTCTCTCTCTCTCTCTCTCTCTCTCTCTCTCTCTCTCTCTCTCTCTCTCTCTCTCTCTCTGTCTCTCTCTCTCTCTTAGGCTGAGACAGCAGCTAACAGGATCTGTAAAGTGCTGGCTGTGAACCAGGAGAATGAGAAACTCATGGAGGAGTATGAGAAGCTGGCCAGTG
The DNA here is from genome assembly GCF_045679555.1 of Salvelinus alpinus. NCBI lineage: Eukaryota > Metazoa > Chordata > Actinopteri > Salmoniformes > Salmonidae > Salvelinus > Salvelinus alpinus. Next base: position 19,890,497 of record NC_092116.1, read on the forward strand.
AGGTGAGTGTTAATGTTACTTTCCAAAGCCCATCCAGAGAAGCATCGCTATGCACCTTCTTATGATAAACATTATGAGATGTAACCTCTCAAAGGCCTAGTCACACTGCAGAAAAACTCATCCAAAATATCTGTTGTGTTAAAAGTGTTATATATGAGCTGTACAACCTGTGTGAACTAGGTGATCTGAAGTAAAAACTCAACCAACCAACAAACCAACTCTTCTTTAACCACACCCCTGACCTTTAACCACTTGACCTCTGACCTCTCCCTAGCTACTGGAGTGGATCCGCAAAACCATCCCGTGGCTGGAGAACCGCACGGCGGAGCATCACATGAGAGCCATGCAGCAGAAGCTGGAGGACTTCAGGGACTACCGCCGCATCCACAAGCCGCCCCGCGTCCAGGAGAAGTGTCAGCTGGAGATCAACTTCAACACCCTGCAGACCAAGCTGAGGCTGAGCAACCGGCCCGCCTTCATGCCCTCCGAGGGAAAGATGGTCTCGGTAGGTGACGTCACACATCACGTCCACGTGGCACTGTAGCCCTGGCATCGTCACATTCAGCCCAGGTTATTCAGGAAACCACA